>NC_134796.1:8209456-8219456 GCF_046742065.1 Oratosquilla oratoria | reverse complement strand
TTTGTGGTCGCTTTACTCGTTTTCGCAACCAAAGCGATTCCGCTCCAAGACTCTCCAATTCCTTGGCAATGATCAAACGGGAATTTATTTCTTATGCAGTTGATTTACTTGTTTTTTTACGTATGCTTGTATTACTTCCCTGATTAACACCTTTAGTCAGAGAGTTATCCTTTATATAATCAAGATTGCCAGATGTTACATACATACATACCAAGGCTTTTTCCCCCTTACAAGGGAGGTAGTCAAAAAGGGAAACGCATAAAATCATTTCCACCCATTCCATCCCTGAATACACTCCACACCCCTCCACCCTCCCTCTTATCTGAGCACCTCCTGGATGATGGGTCATCCCTGCACCTTGTCCACTGCCCTGGGTCAGAAGCAGTGTCGCAGATGTTAGCAGAGGAAAATATATGTAACAAGTTATCGAGATTATGGGCTATTGAAGGCAGACATTAATTTGTGGCAGGTGTTACAAAATCTCACAACTACGTCATTAGAATAAATGATTAAGCACAAAATGATGAGCTGGTGATGTAGTAGGAAGCGTGCTGGTCTCACATTTGCTAGGTTGTGGGTTCGAATCCCAACAGAAACTGTTACATGCCCCAACAATTTAGGCGCATAGGGGAAAGTTGACGACATAGGCCGCAGATACCCACTTCCTGGTATAGACTCCTCTCCTCTTTTATGTGCTGGTGGCGTATTCGGAAGCATGTCGGTCTCGCATTCAGTTGTGGGTTTGAATCCCGCACTCTTCTCCGATTCCTAGAATTGACTGTTATCTGACTCAACAGTCCAAGCGCATGGGGCAAAGGTGGCTTCAGTGGAAGCTACGCGGCCCCTGGCGTTGGTTCCTCATCTTAGGCACAATGTGCTTCTGTGGCGTTTTAGATTTTGTTTCTTACCGCGGTGTCCACTTGTTTCTGTGGCCTTTACACACAGGGTTAGGTTGGATCTGATGGATCCAACCAAAAGGTTGAAGCATAAACATAATATAAAACTTTCAGGATTACGAATGTGTACATATCACAGTTTTGGTTCAGAGACTTAACCCCCTGATATCAATAGAGTTTTTCTTCAGCTGAATAAGATCTCCTGGTAGTAGCCAGAATGTATATAAAAATTGAATATAGATACTAAAGTGCTGATGCTCGGTCCTCTTTTCTTCCAATAAAGATTGACTTGGTATCTTACGAATTGTGATTCGGTAAGAGTGAAGAGACTACTTGTGAAATACTATAAATGAAAATAGTTTATAGGTAACTCAAGTTACATTTAGCCATGACCATTCATTCTTAAGTAACTAAACTGCAGTTATCCTTTCCCCATCTATAAACGTGTTTAAATGGTAGCGGATGCATATTGTACAACTGGCTACACTTTCTTGTGAAGCCTCTCTTGATTTAGTGTCTAATGAATCTATACTATTGCATCTATAATAAATGGATATTATACCATTTGTAACAGCTAGGCAACTCAATATACATTCATTAACGTTATTTAGCACGCTAAATTACCCAAAAGATGGTTGTGCACGGTTCAAGTTAAAATGGAGCTGATTGTACATTGGCATTGGGGCGGAAACTGGGCGTAAATGTATGCAGATTTTCAGCAGGCAGACGTCATGACATGCCGCCTTGCATATTACGAGATTCTCAACTCAGCTATTGGCTATTACGCCATTCACTCTCTCCCCAGGGAGAGGAAAACTGGCCTTCACCGAGGATAAAATTCGAAAGATTTGAATGCGAAGTGATTCGAATGCATTATGAGATACGTGTTGCTAACTCGACTGACTTGTCGGGAGAGTGACTAGAAAAGGCTTTTAATATAGAATTGAATATATTTCCTTCACGTTATCCTTATAGATTAAATATATTTGACTGAATTTAAGAAATTCGTTCTTTTTCATTATATGAAATCTAGATTTATTTGACATTTAGAAAATTCTAGAAGCAAAATTTTGTAGAAGTTTCTAAAGTAAAAAAAAGTCTCAAGAGATGAGTACAGTGCGATGGACTTATGTTCAGTGTGAATACGTCCTTAACCTCTCTTGGACTGGATATCCACTGAGATGAATAAGATTGTCATGCACTACCTAGAAATAAAATCTTAATATATGTCACCGTTTCTTAATATGTTAATAAAAATAACTTCTAAACCTTTAACGCACGGAGGTCTATAAATCGAGTTGTATTTATCTCTTTGGTATTAATCAGCATAAAAGCATGATCAATTCGAACATATTAATTGTAATCTTAAACCTTCTAGTTGAAGTATTACCAGAAGTTGAAAGAAATCGCCAAGTGTTTGGCGGAGCAATATTTGTAAGATGTGTCATCAAAAGGATTGGAACAGAATTTAATTATTCTGGCTTTTGCCATGCAATTTTGTTTAACTTTAGTGGTACCCCCTACTTAGGAATTATCTTCTTTTTTTCTTGTTTCATTTACTTAAAATTGTCAAGGGCTAAAAAAAAAAAAAAAAAAAAAAAAAAAGATACCCCAACAAGTGAATTTGTGTTCTCTATTTTTTTTCTTTTAATTCTACGATATTCGCGGTCTCCATTAAAAAGTTCTTTCTGACAAACACCACCTTCTCCCTCCCAAGCCCTGTATCCATTTTCTCACAGAAACACAGACGTCTGGACATACAATCTGCATTACAGTATATCTCCTCTTTTTTGTATTTCAATTCCAGATCAATACCTGACTGTTACACATACGTGCGAAAAGTTCTTGCTGTCTCTTTTGTTCCCAAGCTTGAGTCTTCCAAAATTGTTGCCACCTGAGTCAAAACGAGTGTTTATTCCTTCATTTAGTATATATGCACAAGCTATCTCGCCTTACTTCAAAGACTATCCAGGATTCTTTGACCATCTATTTTTCTTTGTGCTACACATTATAGATCACTATATACGGAAATATCACTGTTTATCACTAGACTTGACTCGTCATTTACTGGTTCAGCCAGACTATCTTTCAGCTTTTCTATTCTGAATTAACTGATGTTCTAAATGAACTGATATTTTTCTTACTACTCATCTTTCTATTAATCATATTAATATGGGGCGAGAAGGGAATGGCATACTGTAAATGAAGTGATAGGGGTAAACCAGCTTCGGCCGTCGGGAGCTGCTGTGAATATGTTGTGTCTTACTGCATTGCTTCTGACCTAGTCAGTGAGCGGGTGAGAGGTATGGCTCTTCATCCACGAGGAGCTAAAAGGAGAAGGAAATAAATGAGTATTGTAATAGTATTGTAATGGTAACCATGTAGTAAGCGCTGAAACTATTAGTTGTTTTAGGAAACGATTAGACAACTTTATGGATGGGGATGACAGGTGGTGATGGATACGGAGCTGCCTAGTGTAGGCCTTATGGTCCCTTGCAGTCTCCTTCATTCTTATGTTCTTATATTTTTATGAATGGGCATTGGATGGGAGTGAGTGAGTGGGTGCATGCCTTAGCTGGCTACCCCCATTATAAGGGGGAAGAAGATTTCTGGTATGTAGAGAAATAACTATTAACAGGCCTAGGCCGATTTCTCTAAGCTGATTGAAATCACCTGGCGTCAGCCAGAACAAAATAGGCATACTAAGCAATATGATTTACAGAAAGAAAAAACTCCTCAAGGATGAATGAAAGATTAGTGGAGAGGAGTCAGATTAGTAGACTTTTTGTAGTGACGGGTGTAACCGTCTCTTGCCAATGAGATCGGATAGCTGAGACAAGTGACCAGCATTGCAACCCATTAGATATCTCTAAATAAAAGAAGAAGAAAAAAAGAGAAGAAAAGAAAATCGGATTCATTGTAATCCTTTGATATCAAGAAACATTTTATATATTCTTTTTTATCTGAAGAGAGGTGGCTTTATTTCTTTGGGAGAAGTACCATGGCTCTATAGGGACAACTTGGTTGAAAGGGCAAGCAAACAGAATCATCTGGATTTTTTTTAATACCTGCATCTGTATCCAGAAAAGGAGAGGAGTAAGTGAAACTCCGATGTGAAGAGTGGGAAGGAATTTTACAATGGCGGGTCATGGAGATCGTTTGGCGTTGTATCAAGCGGTCATCATCCCTCAAGTGACCTTCTGTCCTAAAGACCACCAAAAGTCTCACTGAACCTATAGATCCCTCGGCACATAGTCAGCTCTCTGACAATGTAGGGTGCAAAGTGGAGACGGCTCGCCAGGCTATAAAGAGGAAGGCTGCCAGCATCAACAACAGCTCCAACCAGATACTCACCTTCACCGTTGCAGCACTGTCGGAGAAGGCCAAGGCACGTATGTCTAGGTCCGACACCAGGAAGCGGGTCCTCCATCGCACCCGAGCTGCACACCGGCCTAAGTATTCCCAGAGTCTTCCCGAGCTGGAGGTACACCGGTCACTGCGCCTCCGACCCCAACTTTGACAACGGGGCAGAGGCAGATGACCGGATCATCATCTTTACCTCCCCCACTCATCTGAAACAACTAGCAGCATGCGACGACTGGTGCATAGATGACACTTTATCCGTGGTTCCAAGACTCTTCCACCAGCTCTTCGTTAACCAGGAACAAGTCAGTGGAGTCTACGTCCGCCTGGCCTACGCCTTGCTGCAACGCAAGACACAGACCAGCTATGAGCAGGTCTTGAGGGTCCTAGAGGAGAGTGGATGTGATCCTAGTACAGTCATCGTTGACTTCGAGAGGCTCTGCGTGTGGTTTTCGGAGAGGAGATCCAGGTCCGTTTCTGTTTTTATCATCTCAGCCAATCCATCTGGAGGCAGATACAGGGCCTGGGTCTGAAGAACTGTTATGAGTCCGACGATGAGTTCCGCCTCTTCTGTGGACAGGTGGATGCTCTCGCCTTCCTGTCCTCGGAGGAGGTCAAGTCAGGCATGGTGCACTTTCGTTCGATCATGCCTGATGAGGCCACGGCCCTCGTGGAACACTTTTATTCCACGTACGTCTCAGGACAACTACGTCATCGCCGGGATGTTACCTCTAGGCCCGGATTCCTCAAGCCCATCCGCCTACGCCGCACAACTCCGATGTTCCAACCCGAGAAATGGAACATGTCCAGGCCACTATCGGCAACCAGCCAAGAACCTACAACGTCTGTGAGGGCTGGAATAATAAGTTTATCAGCCTGGTGGGACACGCTATGCCCACCGTGTGGAAACTTATTGAGTGCCTGCAAGCAGAGGCTGCCACTGTTGATGGCATCCTGCTCCAGGAGGCTCGTGGGATTCGCCTTGCTAAGCGTGGCAAGAGGGTCTACGACGATCTGCAAGGTCGCCTCCATAACCTTGCGGTCGCCTTGAAGGAGGGCAAGAAGACCATCCCAAAATTCTTTCGTGACATTAATCACAACCTTCAGGGTATATAGCCCAACGTGTAAAATCAGTTTCAACCATCTAAACTTGATGTAAAATCTATTGAAATCGATTACACTCACAAACTTGTATATACTTGTATATATGTAAATATGCAAATGTGGTATGGAATAAAAAATGGTTTGTTCATTATATCATTTTTTTCATGGCCCAAAAGTCCTATCTGCGTGGCCCAAATGTCCTGGGCCCAAACGTCTGTTCACCGTGTAACTGTGATCATTTGCATAGAATGCGTATGACCAAGGGAATTGCATGCATATATGTGAACCATGTATTGGTTTCTTTATTCTTAATGTGTTGTGGATATTTTTGTATATGATCAAATATTATTATATTTATCTTTCCTTTGTCCTCTGTGTAATGAATACTTCTTGAATGTATGAATTCCAGTTACTCTTGTGTCGTGTATGGTCGCCTTTCCATTTCGTGTAATAAAAATAGAGCTTTCAAGTTCCAGTGAAGGCTTGGACTATAAAAAGACGAGACTGTGTGTAAGAAGGTAACCAAGAATATTTATGAAGATAGTATTTGTGTGTTACATTAGCTCAGGATATATCGCTAGAGGAGTGTTAGTTTTTTTTTCTCTACGGTAAGTAGGGTTATTTCCGTTCTACTGAATAAAGTCGTCTAAAGTTGTTCAAAATGGCACTCGTGAACAGGTCGATTGAGATAGGATGCCTCCTCTTGGGGATGAGAGATATTCCTTTTAGCTGTAGAAAACTGTCTGGGCTTAGCTGGATTGAATATACATGACGATTGAATTCCTGCACGAGATAATCTTACTAGGAGCTTTAATGGAAATGTTGACACAAATTTTATTTTATTTTTTAAGTCCCATTTTGAGTGTGTGTGTGTGTGTGTGTGTGTGTGTGTGTGTGTGTGTGTGTGTGTGTGTGTGTGTGTGTCTGTGTGTGTGTACGTGTGTGTGTGTGTGTGTGTGTGTGTGTGTGTGTGTGTGTGTGTGTGTGTGTGTGTGTGTGTGTGTGTGTGTGTGTGTGTGTGTATGTGTGTGTGTGTGTGCGTGTGTGTGTGTGCGAGTTTTCTCGTCTGTCAACCTGTGTCCGTAAAATTTTGCAAATGCCCTTATTTATGCATATGTTTTTGTCTTCTCACTGGAGTGCCCATATGTGGGCAGGCGTTCGTATTAACGTATAAATGTTTCTACAGCCACACAAGCAAGTTACGACCTATCCAATAATTTAAGCTGTGTAGTTTTAGTCTATATTTGCCTTTTCAATGAATATGTCACTTCTGTTATTTCTTGCAAGAGACAGCCTCTAGTTTGTGCCATTAATCAATAAATGAAGAACTTTTTCGCAGTTGTCTGTACTGTGTTTTTGTTTGGCAGTGTCACGTTGGGTGTTCTCTACCATGAATCTGGTGTTTGCATCTCGAATATAATTAGTTTGTTTCTAGACCAATTTTGTGTTGAATGTGTTTTAATGCTGAATGGTGATTCGATCTGAATTAGGCTCGCATGACTCTAAGATGATCTGGGTATTTTTTGTCTTCATATTTGAATTAGGTAATACTTGTCCTTGTATGAAGTTGTTTTGTCTGCTTTGTAATATCTTTTTTATGGTATTGTATATGTGTTTATATTTTCATGCATTGTTGATTACTAGGCATAGGTTTTGATATAACTGAATCTTTGTTCAAAGCTGTGGTCTGTTTGATGTGGTTTGATAGATATCCGAGTTCAAAGTCATTTGCATGGAGCTGCTGCGTCCCAATTATTTTCATGTGTTGTTCTACAATGACGGTTTTTGTTTTTGAGTGTGAAATGAGGTTTATGTTGTTCTGGTACAGCTATTTATTCTTCTTAAGACCTTATTTTGTACTATATTTACTCATTTTTTTGTTTTTAATCTTAATTGTGGAAAACCTGATTATAAATACATTAATACACTTCCTACGTTTATATATATATGTATATATATATATATATATATATATATATATATATATACATATATATATATATATGTATATATGTATATATAAAGAATGAAGAATGTTTACAAACTATCATCTATTATTTTGTTATTGCTTGAATGCTGCACTTACGACTACATTTTTTACAAAGTGAAGTTTTTTGTTTTGAAGTGATGTTTCTTGCATTATGTCGGAAGGCGGGTGAAGGTAATATATTGCCAAAGTATAAACCGGGAAGTATGAATATTTCTTCAGTGCCAAGCTATGCTCCTTTAGGGCAATTGTTGGGTACTTCACTGACTTATGATTGTCTGGAGCGAGCAGAGGAATTGCTGACTTTTTGTGCGACTCTCTGACATCGCGTTTTGCAAAACCCACCTTCCTAGTTCTTTGAAATATGTGTTGCTGGCAGCAGCCCTTTTGTAGGGGTGTTATGTTATCATTGTTAGTTCATCTCTGAGTGTCTTGATGTGGAATTCCATATTTGGGCTGGTAAGTTATGTGTAAAGAGGTTGACCTGTGTTGGTATTAGCGCTACTAAGTCATTGGTATTCATTAAGTATTTTTTGTTATTCTGCATTGTTAGCCCGACAGGAAGTTTGTTTGTAATTTCTTGCTATTCTTGTACATGTTGATATCAATGATCTTTTGTACCAGCATATGTCTTGGGATTGCCATATGCCTTATTCATATTTTCATTTTGAAATTTAATTTCTGTTCTCTCGTGATGTGTCTACTTGCTGAAAAAAGCGAGTGTTTGTGCCAAGTTTACGAGCAATACACTAGTGGAATTTGTACATTCACGAAAATACGTATTGTTAGAAACAGTTGCGCAGAAAAAGATACTGGATATTCATACTCGAAACTTAGATACTTGTAGTTAAAACCATGAGCGAAATTGCTACTTCAAGTTAATTTTGTCAAATAGTATCCACATTTGTTGTTGACTGAGTTCTTGTGCACGAAAAAGCGTATCTGGAGGGTACCATTGTGTTCCTGCCTTTCTTTCTGTCTCCAAGCCCTCCCTTCAATCAGCTTGCTTCCCTCTGCAGCAGTCTTCTACCTCCTTGGGCTCTTTTCGCGGCGGACAAGTGCGTCGGTTAATAAAGTTGGAAGGGGCGTATTGAGGTGGAGGAGCAGATGGAGGGAAAGCGGTATGGAAAATATGGTGAGATGTGGATGTGGGAAAGAACAAAAGGTGGGAGGGAAGAAAGGAAGAAAGAAAGAAGAGAGGGAGGGAGGAAAAAATCGATGGAGGAAAGAGGGGTGGGAGAAAGAGAGAGTGTAAAGGAAGTAAAGAAAATTGAGAGAAAACAGAAACCAGTTGGAGGGTAGAAGAGAAGCAAGATAAAATGTCCTGTTAGTCAATGCGGGTCTAAAGTGGAGATAGAAAGGATATACGGGAAAAGGGAAGAAAGGAGGAAGTGAGGGCATGAGGGACGAATAGACGGAAGCAAGGAATAAAAGGAGAAAGAAAGGAGGAAGGGATGGGCAATCAAAACCAAGACAAAATCATGTCTGGCGGATAAAGAGGAGGAACTCAGGGAAGATGACTTAGATATACGAGGAAACGCCTTCAGTGTGATTCCTTCTCCCAAAAGAAAATACTAAGGATCAAAGTAGCACGGCGGGGGAAGGCTTAGAGTCTATTAAAAATCGATCACGAGAAAAAGGCGCGGTTGGAAAGAAAAGCAGAATGACCGAGAAAATATAAAGATTACTTTTTATCACTTTTTAAGAGTGATGGGGGTTGGAATCAGTCAGAATGTTGGGATAAAATGTAACTATAAATTGCATACGTTCGAAGTGATGTAGGTAAACAATATATGTATACAAAAGGCATTGATAAACAAATTATCATGGACATATACGAATACGAAAAATTCAGTGTAAATATGCGTGTATTTACCAATTTGTATTTAACTAACTGTTGTATAAAAAAAGAGCTACGTTTGTGTGTGCGTGTGTTTTTTGTTTCCGTGCACGCTTGTATTATGTATGTGCATGTACAATGCCAGTGTGCATGAATGTATGGTTCTTGTGATGGCGTGAATGTTATGATGTGGATTATATTGCCGGCTCCATATACAAAAGAGGTGCATATCTGATATTTTCATATACCACAATTTCAATTTTTCCGTGTACAACATTTTCATCTTTGTATGTAATATTATTGCACAGGAAAAACATATTCTCTTTATCGAAATGATTTTTTCAAGTTTGGAAAAAAGAGGAAAGAGAGTAAAAGGGGAATACTAGAAGGGTGTGTGTGGGGGGAGGAAGCTGTTCAACCGATGGCACTACGAGCAAGTGACCTTTTAAGAGTTAAGTGTTCTGTTGTGATGTACCTTAAGTAAGTGTGGGTGGAGAAGAAGGGGGCCTACTCTATGTCCGGGTTATTAAAGTGGGCCTTTGTAAAATAATTATCACATTATACCCCATTACTGCTCAACATTGTATATATATATATACATATATATATGTATATATATCTATATCTATATATATATATCTATATCTATATATATGTATATATATATATATATGGAAATTGGTATGTTATAACACATTTGTAAATGTTCACTATAAACCCACTATCGGAGAAGTAATAACGGAAGTACAGGGAAACTGTATATTTCGACTTCTCTCTGTAGTCCTCTTCAGCAGAAGACTACGGATAGTA
>NC_134796.1:8191956-8206956 GCF_046742065.1 Oratosquilla oratoria | reverse complement strand
GTTTATCAAAATATTGCAAACAGTATAAATCATATGATGTGTAGTGTTCCAAGTAACGACGACATGATGTCACAATTTTCCGATTACATATTTTTTGAACATTGATACTCAAAACTTTTATATTCAGTATTTAAAAGTATAGCCAACTCCTGAATTAGCTTCATGAGGCATAATGAGTTTATTAGAATATTACGAACCGTATAAATCATATGATGCGTAGTGTTCCAAGCAACGACGACATGACGTCACAATCTTCTAATTCAAAGATTGAAAATTGTTTTATCTGAAGGAGACACTATTCCGTTTGCAAGAATTCAGTTTCCAATTCAATCAGCGTTTGCCATGACCATTCATAAGTCTCAAGGACAGACTTTACAGAAAGTTTTAGTTTATCTTGACAAAGCTGTATTTCAGCATGGACAATTATATGTTGCGCTGAGTAGAGTTAAGCAAAAGTAAGATATTAAAGTGCTTTTAAATCATTCAAATTGTACAAAGAATGTTGTATATATATGAGCATATCATATGATGCGTAGAGTTCCAAGCAACGACGACATGACGTCACAATCTTGTGCATTTCACTTCTTATAAAAATCATTTAACTGCCTTTGTCTACTGAATAGATCATTGTATTAATAAAGATTTCATTAACCATAATTATTAACAACGTATCATTTAGAATTTTATTTGACCCAACGGGTCACGGGTTGTCTAGTAAAAAAAAAAAAAAAAAAAACATATATATATATATATATATATATATATATATATATATGTATATATATATATATATATACTCGTATATATAATATATATTTAAATATATATATATATATATATACATATATATATATATATGTATATATTAAAAATTAAGCCCACTCTCGGAGAAAGATAAGCTGAGACACAGAGTAAACCGTATATTTCGACCACTGACTGTGTTCCTCTTCAGCAGTTACGTAACTGCTGAAGAGGACCACAGTCAGTGGTCGAAATATACGGTTTACTCTGTATCTCAGCTTATCTTTCTCCGAGAGTGGGCTTAAGTTTTAATATATATATATATATATATATATATATATATATATATATATATATATATATAAACACACACACACACACACACACGCCCCAGAAAAAGTTATTGAAGCATTTGAGAAACTGCAAGAGACGTTACCACCTGAGGCTGATGCTATAATAGATTATTTTGAAGATACATACATCGGCAGAAGACGTCGACATTCAAGAAGACAGCCACGCTTCCCTGTAATCATGTGGAGTATGTATACTTGTGTTGTTGAAGCTTTACCTCGAACAAAGAACGCCTTAGAAGGATGGCATAACCATATGCAAGCAAACGTTACGTCATTTCATCCAGATATATGGAAATTTCTGGGGGTGTTGAAGAGAGAACAGGCACTATCCAGCGTCACAATCAATCAAATACTTGCTGGGCAGCCAGTACCTCCTAAGTGAAAACGCTATCAGGATTCTAGCATAAGAATAGCAAACATTGTGCAAGACTTTCAGAACCGCGATGTATTGGAATTTTTGAGATACATAGCCCACAATCTTAATTTTTAGTAGTTAAATTCTTTTTCAATATTTTTGCAACTTATATATGTACAAGTTTGAGTATATAATATTATCTTTTTAAAATAATGTATTTTTATTAACAATAATAAAACATTGGTTTTAATAGTTTTTATTTACTACCATTTTTCTATGATTTTTTTTTTATAAATAGTTACTCAGGAAATTATTAGAAAGTAATTACATAAATGGCAACAAATTTGAGTATATAATGTTATCTTTTTAAAATCTTGTACTTTTATTAACAATAATAAAACATTGTTTTAAAAGCTCTTATTTACTACCATTTCTCTATGAATTTTTTTTAAATAAATAGTTACGCAGGAAATTACTAGAAAGTAATTGCGTAATTGGCAACAAATTCCAGGGCAATTGTCGGGGTAGTTGTCGGGGCAAATGTCCAGGGGGTAGTTGTCGGGGGCAGTTGTCCTACGGGGGCAGTTGTCCTACGGGGGCAGTTGTCCTACGGGGGCAGTTGTCCTACGGGGGCAATTGTCCCGGGGGCAGTTGTCGGGGGGCAATTGTCCTGGGGGCAGTTGTCCCGGGTGCAGTTGTCCTAATACCACTATATACATATATATACATATACATATATGTATATATATATGTATACATATATATACACACACATATATATATATATATGTATATATATATGTATATATATACACACACACACATATATATATATATATATATATATGTATATATACATATATATGTATATATATATATATATATATATATATATATATTGAAATATGTAAAACAGAATGAGTGGAATGAGTGGTGAGGTAAAAAAAAAAAAAAAAAAAAAAAAAAAAACGTAGGGAATTTTATTACTAACGTTTCGTCCTTTAAGGACTTCCTGTGAGGAAGTCCTTTAAAGAGGAAACGTTAGTAATAAAACTCCCACGGTTATTTTGGCGTTTACCTCACTACACTTTCCACTCATATATGTATGTTATGTATATAATGTATATATATATATATATATACATATATATATATATATATACATATATATATGTATATACATATATGTATATATATATATATATATATATATATATATAGAGAGAGAGAGAGAGAGAGTGAGAGAGAGATTATAGATGCTCTCAAGATGATACATACCAACTCACAAGCTTTGTTTAGATACACAATTGCTTTATCATATTCATAACTCTCTCTCTCTCTCTCTCTCTCTCTCTCTCTCTCTCTCTCTCTCTCTCTCTCTCTCTATATATATATATATATATATATATATATATACAGTATATATATACATATATTAAATGTCAAATTGAAACCTATGCTATTTGTTGTGTTGAACTTATGAAATAAAAAAATATATATTAATTAGAAAAGAGTTTTTTTGGTTTCACGTAACATCAAACACCCTTATGAGCTTCACAGTGCTGGTGTACACTGACCTTTACGAAATTTCGAGGACACGGTTGGAGATCAATAAGTGCATTGTCGCTAGAAGCCATTCTTTAGAAGCTCTTAGGAAGAAAGTTTTCTGAAGGAGGAGAGAGAAAAGAAGGAGAGGAATAAAGAAATTAAAAAGGAGAAAAAAGGAAGAAGTGCTAAGGGAATAAATGATGGTGGAGAAGAAAAAAGGATAAGGAAGGTAGAAAAGAAGAGGAAAAATTATCATGGGAAGAGAAAATGGAAAAGAAGAAAAACAGAAGAAAAAATAGAAAAGAAAGAGAGAAGAGAAGAAGAAAAAATAAAACAAGAAAAGAACATAGAAGAAGAAGGTAAGAAGAGAAGAAAGAGGAGAGAAAGGTAAGGAAACAAGGAAAAAGGAAAAGAAAAAAGAAAAGAAGAAGTAAAGAAATGAAGAACGGAAGATAGAAAGAAAAGAAAAATGGAAGAAGAGAAGAGAAGAAAAAGAGAAGAGGAAAAGAGAAGGGGTGAACAAGATGATTTGTATTTACATCTCCTTTAAGGACAGACTACCTCCCAATCAGGCTCGCTCAAAATGACTTGACAAAGAAACTGAAAAAAGTATTGTAAAAAAGAAACGAGCATATAAGAAATACAAGTGTTCTTGTCCACCTAACGATCATCAAAGTTATGTTATGATACAGAGAGATTCATAAAATGAGATAAAAAAGCGAAGAAAAAGGAAGAGAAGGAGAGAAGAGAAGAAGAAAAGAGTAAACAAGATACAAGAAGAAGCTAAGAAGAGGAGAAAAGGTCGAGAAGAGAAGAGAAGAGAGAGGTAAGGGAGTAGGAGAAAAGAAAAAGGAAAAAGAAGAGAAGAAGTAAAGAACGGAAGAAGGGAAGAAGGAAAGAAAAGAAGAAGGAAAGAAGAGAGGAAAAGAATAAGAGAAGAGAAGAAAAAGAGAAGAGGAAAAGAGAAGGGGTGAAGATGATGGTTCGTACTTACATCCCGTTTAAGGACAGACTATCCCCAAATCAGGCTCGCTCAAAATGGCTTGACAAAGAAACTGAAGAAAGTATTGTTAAAAAGAGACAGGCATGTAGTAAATACAACTGTTCTGGTGCACCTAACGGGTATCAAATTTATGTGATAATACAGAGGGATTCATACAAGAAAAAAAAGAAAAAAAATGACAATACGAAATGATTACCGCTGATAAACCCAAAAGGATGTTCAAAGAATTCTATAGTTACATAAGAGATATGAATTTTATTAGGAGTCACTTTGGCCCACTATTATCTTTTGACGGTTAACTTGAATATTCAAATGAAGGAATGTGTGATGTTTTAAACAATTGTTTTAACTCAGTATTCGTAAACGGATCACCTCACATTGAAGTCCTAGCTGAAGCCTGTGATAAGTCTAGGGGAAACTTACTCACTACTGTATATATAACAAAAGAAAAAAAAAATGTATGGAAAAACTCAAAGTCAATCAAACACAAAAACAAAACGAGATTGCTATTTCATTAGAAATTCTTTGTAAAATATCAGTCATATTCGGAGATGTACCAAAAGAAGGGAGGTTAGCTAACGTTGCTCCCATATTGTTGTATATGCAAGTTAGTATTTTGTATACATGTAGAAAATGCAAGTGATGCGTAATTGGATGTGTGTATATGTTCGTACGTGTAACGTGTTCTGGAAGTTTCGGGAAGAAAGCATAATTGTCATTTCTATTCCCACGGACGTTGAGCACCTTCGCTCCTCTATTGGACTTTCAGGATATTACCGAAGGTACATCCGCAATTATTATACTATTGCAGCTCTTCTTACTTCACTGCTAAAGAAAGATGTTCCTTTCCACTGGTCGTCTGCCCAGGAACAAGCTTTTTTAGACTTAAAGAATGCCCTTACTACTGCTCCTGTCTTAGTTTTTCTTGACCATAACTTACTTTTCATTCTCTACACTGATGCCTCTTTCCAAGGTCTTGGTGCTGTCCTTATGCAAGAACAAGACACATACGTTCGCCCCATTGCCTTTGCCAGCAGACTTCTTAACAAAACTGAACGTAACTATTCTGTTACTGAAATTGAAGCTTTAGTGGTCATATATGCTCTTCGATTTTTTAAGGAAATCATACTAGGCTATCCCGTCACAGTCCATACAGACCACCAGGCACTTCTTCAGCTTTTAAAGGCAAGAACCTGTCCGGGAAACTTGCTCGCTGGTTCTTGACCATTCAGGTCAATGTTGCTGGTATCAATTTTCTCCCTCAACCAGTCAATCTTACTCATGCTCGTATTCATGCAGCTCAAAGATCCGACCAAATGTGGAAACGTGTGATGTTTTCTCTCGAGTCAGGAGATACATCAGACCTTACAGATTTCCCTACCTCCTTGTAACATTTCAGACTCGTCGATGACGTTCTTTACCACGGAACCACACTTTCCAACAAGCATGAACTAAACAGACTTGTACAACAACTCGTAGTTCCTTCTGACTTAGTACCTAAAGTTCTGTTCCTTTTACATGATTCTCCACTTGCTGCACAACCAGGTAAAGACAAATGCTTAACACAGACTAGACTTCAGTACTTTTGGCTTACTGTGAAAAAAGATATCCATGCCAACATTGACTCCTGCCATTCGTGCGCTACCCATAAAAGTCATATTCACAATAAAGTTCCCATTTTACTTATCCAATCCCTGGCAAACCCTTTGATATGATTGCGATTGACCTTCTCAAGTTACCACTCACTTCTAGTGGAAATCAGTACCTGTTTGTGTGTATAGACCATTTTTCCAGATTCTGTATCCCTGAACCTGTTCCGGACAAGACTGCTAAAACAATTGCAAAGACCTTCATTGACAAAGTTATTTGCCCCATCTCTACTCCCAAAATTCTTCTCTCTGACAATGGAACAGAATTCAACAATGAGATTCTTTCTAATATTTGCAAATCCTTTCAGATAACACGATGTAACATCGTTGCATATCACCCCAGTTCAAATGGCGTTGTTGAACGCCAAAATAGAAAGATTCTCAATGTTCTCCGACACCTCGCTTCCGACCTTCATCTCTCCTGGGATCACCATGTCCCTATGATTCAGTCTTGCCTAAACAGTGCCATCAATAGGTTAATATCAGAGTCGCCTCACTTTATCATCTTTGCTTCAGACAAGCGACTTCCAAATGACCTTCTTGCTTCAGATATAGGCCCCATTTACAACCTCGATGATTTTGTAAAGGTTTCACTTGCAAATGTCAGTTCTTTCTTCGAGAGAATTACTCAGTCTCTTTCTCTCGCCAAAGATGAGATAGCCCGTTTTCACAATAAAAATACTAGAGAGTCTAACATTGCAATAGGTGACATCGTGTATGCCCTGAACCATTCTCCCTCTTCCAAGCTTTTACCAAAATTCTTTGGTCCCTTCCGTGTCCTCGACTTCGAACCTACAAAGTGAAGTTGAAACATTTCCATTCAGATACAGAAACCATTATGCACCTGGGCATCCTTAAGGTCTTCTCCCGAGGTGTAGACTGCGACACTGACCCTCCGACTTCCGCCGACACACTTCCTCCTGCCCTTCCCCATTCACCGCCCCCTGTCTCCCACCCATATAATCTTCGCAGCCGTCACACTTCTTCTTGAACCTTCTAACCATCTAGATGCCAAAGTGTTCTCCACTTCCATCTTTCCAAACCTTTAAAATTTATAGTATGTTCTTATATATACAGTTCTTTATGTCTTCATGCCAATTATATTGTACTCTAATTCAAATTGTACATCGCTGGGGTCAGCGACAAGATAGCTGGCCGAGCATTTGTTGTATATGTAACTTAGTGTTTTGTATACATGTAGGATATGCAAGTGATGCGTACTTGGGTGTATGTGTATGTTCGTGCGTGTAACGTGTTCTGGAAGTTTCGGGAAGAAAGCATAATTGTCATTTCTATTTATATAATTAAATTATCATTTCTATTATTGTAATGCAAAAGTTGAATGAATGTAAAATAGATTAATATTATATTATTAAATTAAAATTCGTATTATTTTGAGTGTTCTTGTCTGTGTGGAAGTGAATAAATGAAAAATTATCTGAGTAAAAGGGAACCTCTCGGAGACGCAAACAGTTCCAGAGGGACGTGTATTAGTTAGTTGTGAGCGAGCTCTGAGAGTGAGTGGACAAGCGGATAAGTGGATAGTGGTGTACATTCTCTGCTTCAATAAAACTGTGACCCGGAATCTCATCTTTCGTTTTCCAATGTTGCCAAGGAACAATATTTATAAACGGTGACAAAAAAGAAAAAAAAAATAATAATAATAAATAAATAAATAAATAAATAAATAAATAAATGAATAAATAAATAAATAGATAAATAAATAAATAAATAAATGAATAAAAAAATAATAATAATGATAATAATAATAAGCTACATGACTACAAACTTAACTTAAGTAATAGGAAAGATGATAGAAACCATCATCAGAGATGCTATCGAACACCATTTAGAAAGTAACCGTTTAATAAATGATAGCCAGCATGGATTCAGACGGGAACATTCCCACTTGAATTTTACAACACGGTCATTTCAGATCATGACATAAGATACATTATAGATTTGATATATCTAGACTTTGTGAAAGCTTTTGATACCGTCCCGCATTATCATATAAGTAGAAGAGAAGTAGAACTGAAGAGAAAGAGAGCAGAGGGGAAGCAAAGCAAAAGAGCAGAAGAGGAGAAGGAAAGAAGGGATGAGTAGAAGAAGAGAAGAAGAGGGGAGGGAAAAACAGTAGATGAGAAAAGGAAGAAATGAAGGAATTAGAAGACAAAGGGACAAAAGAACAGAAGGATAAGAGAACAAGATGAGAAGGTAAGGAGTAAAGACGAGGAGAACGATAAAAAAACAACAACAACAACAAATAGAAAAAGGAGTAAGAAAAAATAGGAAAACGAGGAGGAAAATCAAGATAAGGAAAATTAGTAAGGAAATGACGAATTTAATGAAGAATAAGAAATAATAATAAGAAAAAAATATATAAGGACTATGAGAAAGAAGAGGAATAAGAGAAAAGAGAAGAAAAGAAGGAGAGAGAAAAAGAAAATTACTAATATAAAGAAGAAAAAAAAAGGTGGAAAGAAGAAGAAAACACAATAAGGAAAAGGGAGAAGAAAAGAAGAAAGGTAAGAATGGGAAGGAGAAGAGGAAAAGGAACAGCCTGATGTAGAAGAAGAAAAGGAAGAACAGGAAGTAGTAGAAAAGGAAGAACAGGCTAAGAAAGAAGAAAAGGAAGAAAAAAGAAAAGGAAGGACAGGAAGGAGAAGAAGAAAAGGAAGAACGGGAGGGAAAATAAGGAAAGGAAGGAAAAGAAGAAAACGAAGAACAAGAAAAAGAAGAAGAAATGGAAGAATAGAAAGGAAAAGAAAATGATGAATTGGGAGGAGAAGAAGAAAAAGAAGAACAGGAAGGAGAAGAAAAGGAAGAACAGGAAGGAGAAGAAGAAAAAGAAGAACAGGAAGAAGAACAAAAAGAAGAACAGGAAGGAGAAGAAGAAAAAGAAGAACAGGAAGGAGAAGAAGAAAAAGAAGAACAGGAAGAAGAAGAAGAAGAAAAAGAAGAACAGGAAGGAGAAGAAGAAAAAGAAGAACAGGAAGGGGAAGAAGAAAAGGAAGAACAGGAAGGAGAAGAAGAAAAATAAAAGGGAAATGGAGGAAGAAAAGGAGGAACGGGAATGAGAAAAAGAAAAGTAAGAGCAGGATAGAGAAGAAGGAAAGGGAGAGACAGGAAGGACAAAAAGAAAAGGAAAAACAGGAAAAAAGAAAAGAAAGGACAAGAAGGCGAAGGAGTAGAGGAAGGACAGGAAGGAGAAGAAAAGGAATAAGAGGAAGAACAAGAAGGAAAGGATGAACAGAAAGGAGAAGAAAAGTATGAACAGGAAGGAGAAGAAGAAAAAGAAGAACAGGAATGATAAGAAGAAAAGGAAAACAGGAAGGAGGGGAAGAAAAAAAAAAGATCAGGAAGGACAAGAATAAAAGGAAGATCGAGAAGGAGAAGAAGAAAAGGAAGAACAGGAAGGAAAAGAAGAAAAGGAAGAACAGGAAGTACAAGAAGAAAAAGAAGAACAGGAAGGAGAAGAAGAAAAGGAAAAACAGGAAAGAGAAGAAGGAAAGGGAGAACAGGAAAGAGAAGAAGAAAAGGAAGAACAGGGAGTAGAAGAAGAAGAGGAAAAACAGGAAGGAGAAGAAGAAAAGGAAGAACAGGAAGGAGAAGAAGAAAAGGAAGAACAGGAAGTAGAAGAAGAAAAAGAAGAACAGGAAGGAGAAGAAGAAAAGGAAGAACAGGAAGGAGAAGAAGAAAAGGGAGAACAGGAAGTAGAAGAAGAAAAAAAGAACAGGAAAGAGAAGAAGAAAAGGAAGAACAGGAAGGAGAAGAAGAAAAGGAAAAACAGGGAAGAGGAGAAGAGAAGGAAGGACAGGAAGTAGAAGAAGAAAAGGAAGAACAGGAAGGAGAAGAAGAAAAGGAAGAACAGGAAGTAGAAGAAGAAAAGGAAGAACAGGAAGGACAAGAATAAAAGGAAGATCGAGAAGGAGAAGAATAAAAGGAAGAACAGGAAGGAAAAGAAGAAAAGGAAGAACAGGAAGGAAAAGAAGAAAAGGAAGAACAGGAAGGAAAAGAAGAAAAGGAATAATAGGAAGTAGAAGAAGAAAAGGAAGAACAGGAAGTAGAAGAAGAAAAGGAAGAACGTGTAGAAGAAGAAGAAAAAGGAAGAACAGGAAGGAGAAGAAGTAAAGGAAGAACAGGAAGGAGAAGAAGAAAAGGAAGACCAGGAAGGAGAAGAAGAAAAAAAAAAGAACAGGAAGTAGAAGTAGAAAATGAAGAACAGGTAGAAGAAACAAAGGAAAAGAAATATAGAGGTAAAAGAAGCCAAGGGAAAAAGTAGAAGTAGAAGGAAGAAAGAAGTAGAAGTAGTTGCAAAAGAAAAGAATAAATAAAAAAATAAGACAAAGAACATAGAGTAGAAGAAAAGTAAGAGAAAATAAAAGATAAAAAAACGAAAAAGAAGAAAAACAAATAAAGTATGAAGGGGTTAAGAAGAAAGAGGAAATAAAAATGAAGAGTAAAAATGGAAAAAAATAAGAAGAAGAGGCAAAAGAAGAAGAGGAAGAGAAAATTGAAGAAAATGAAGAAGAAAGGGAAGATATAGTAGGAAAGGAGGGTAGCAAAGAAAATGCCATAACAATTGCCACCGCCGCCGCCGATGAACTAGTGCACTTACTTGTCTTTTCGAAGCGAGCTAGTACATCGGGGCTTATGTACTCTTTAGGATTAATCCCGTGGGCGCTGTTTGTCATCTCGAGCTGGAAGCTGAGAAAGGTATACAGATTGAGACGAGAAGGTTCCCCGATGGGGGAATGGCGGGGCGAAAGTTGTGAAGGAGAAGTAGTAGATTAAAATTGTACGGAAGGATTGATTAAAGTTTACGGGACCCATGTAGCTCATGAGAAGGATTCACTTATTTTTCTTGTTCAAATCTTTATTAGGGTACTGTAGTTCTACTGTGAATGTATATAGTCATTTGGTTGTATATACGAGGTTATCATCGTTTCATATGATAGTCAATATTATCGTCAATTGATGATATTACAGATTTAAAAGCAGAATGGTTGCTTCACTTGAAATGAATCAGTTGGGATACCTCGAGTATACCATAAGGGTTGCCTGAAAGAGTGGGACAGGAGTAACGCAAATTGAATATTTCACGATTGGAACTGGAAGGGGTGAGACCTACTAATGCTTTTTGAGTCACTGGAAACGAATCAAAATCTGATACCTTTTTAACCTTCACGCCATTTCGTAGACTTTTTCCCATAAACGGCAACTGATTCTGTTCAGTTCAGGGATAGAATGAAGACAGGAAAGGGTTTGGAATTCACCCTGTCCCCCGTTCTTTTAGATTTGCCGTATCATAAAATTTGATGTTCTGCTCTTACAATATGTTTCAGTATACACAATCGAGATTTAAAATGTAAATGCATGGTGGTCCCCTGATCGTCATACTTCTGTTGTCATATAACCAATGTTGTTAACCACAGAGGACGTAGACGTACATATATCATTGTATCCTATACGATTCAAGTCTTTTGCAGAAGACCCACGGCCCCAAGGAAACCGCTCACAGCCAGCGGCTTGGCCCATCACCCAGTAAAGAGATTTGTGTTGTCTAAAAATGATAAGAACTTAAGAACATAGGAACATAAGAACAGAGGCAATTGCAGGAGACCATAGGGCCTACACTAGGCAGCTTCTTGTCCCTTACCATCTTTTACCATTATCCTTAAAGCTGTATAATCTTCTCCTAAAATCACCACCAATTGTTTCAGTGCTCACTACATTGTTAATAGGTATATTCCATTAATTAATGGGTATATTCCATTAATTAACAATTCAGTTAGTAAAACAGTTCTTGCCCATTAGGCACTATCAGGTGCTCTCTGTCTCTGGGGTTTCAGGCTGGTGGTTGCCTCTAGGGAAATTGGAGCCTGTTGCCAGACCGATTCTGTGTTAGGGTTGGTCCAGCTGCAAATTACATACAGGTATGGAGATATAGATTTTCTTAACACATCGTGTGATTTATTCTTATGATATCCAACTTAAGATTCAGACATAATTCTTATGCTATATTGAAGTGCACAACCACCGTGCGTTAAATGACAAAATGACAATAGAAAAACTTATAAACATGTGAAGGCTGACGGGTATTGGAAGTAGTCAACAAGCGAGTGTACACTGTATAGTATCAGTTGTGCATAAACATAAAAAGAGGGTAGAATCTACACCTAAAGGGGCTTAGCGGGCGAGATAACCTTTGGGCAAATAGGATTTATCAGTGGCTGCTGCGATCGAACGCCACATACGCTAAATAGGCACATACGAATTGTGCCGCAATTGCGGATGAACCGGGATGGTCTGTAGAGGTCTTTCCTCCCAGGGAAAGAAAGATATAACGCTCAGATGACCAGATTAAAAGTTGGAGACTTAGTCCTTGTCCCCAAGTGGATAGAATCATCAGTTCAGGGTTTCATCAGGTCTAAAGAGATTATCTTTGAGCTGTTCTAATGTAGTACTTGCATCTATATTTTTGGTCAATGGAAACATGATGTTATGCAAGCTAAACAAGGTCACCTAATGCCCAATTTTGTTGTTGAAAACACAAGCGACTTCATTCAGTAAACGCCAATATAGCAAAAGCTATTAGAGTTTAGGATATAGGGTTATAAAAAAAGGGAGTAAAAATGAGACAAAACTGCTTGTCTGCCTTTCAGCCCTTGTACCAGACCCAACCCGAGGCGAAGTTGTATCCTGTCTAGAAAACGCCAAAGTCAAAGACTCATACGCCTCGTTTTTACACCAACTTAAGGAACAACTGATTAAAAGGTGAGACGAGCCATAACGGCGAATCGGCCTGATTAAGGTCTCTCTCTCTCTCTCTCTCTCTCTCTCTCTCTCTCTCTCTGTGTGTGTGTGTGTGTGTGTGTGTGTGTGTATGTGTGTGTGTGTGTGTGTGTGCTGAAAAAAACTTGTCAAGTATAGAGGCGATGTGTAAAGTCCCGGCCCGTAGAAGAGGGTAATACTAAATTGAGAAGGAACAAACAAAGGAAGTAGTTTTCAAAAATTAATAAGGTTAGGATGAAGCAAAGAAAGAACAAATTCTGAAGAAGAAAAAGGGGAAGAAGAGAGAGAAGAAGAGGGAGAAAGAAGAGGAAGGGGAAGGGATCGGGAAATATATGGAGGAAGAGTAGAAAGGAGAGGAGGACGACAAAAAGTGGGAAGAAGGGAGAGAGAGAGAGAGAGAGAGAGAGAGAGAGAGAGAGAGAGAGAGAGAGAGAGAGAGAGAGAGAGAGAGAGAGAGAGAGAGAGAGAGAGAGAGAGAGAGAGAGAGAGAGAGAGAGAGAGAGAGAGAGAGAGAGAGAGAGAAATAGAGAGAGAGAGAGAGGAGAGACAGAGAGAGATAGAGAAAGAGAGAGAGAGAGAGAGAGAGAGAGAGAGAGAGAGAGAGAGAGAGAGAGAGAGAGAGAGAGAGAGAGAGAGAGAGAGAGAGAGAGAGAGAGAGAGAGAGAGAGAGAGAGAGAGAGAGAGAGAGAGAGAGAGAGAGAGAGAGAGAGAGAGAGAGAGAGAGAGAGAGAGAGAGAGAGAGAGAGAGAGAGAGAGAGAGAGAGAGAGAGAGAGAGAGAGAGAGAGAGAGAGAGAGAGAGAGAGAGAGAGAGAGAGCGGGGTGGCATGAAAGAGAGAGACAGACAGAAAAAAAAATTGAAAAGGCAGAGAGACGAAAGAGGACGGCAACTCTTGAGTAGAATAATGATTTGGGCTCACAGCGGAGGCAGTAGGGGCAATAGCAGGAGGAGGAGAAGGAGGAGGAAGAGGAGGAGGAGGAGGAGGAAGATGATGATGATGATGATGATGATGATGATGATGATCATCATCATCATCATCATCATCATCATCATCATCATCATCATCATCATCATCATCAATATGTGGGAAAAAGCAGCAGTATAGATGAGACACTACAAGACCGTTACTCCAAGATTGGGGGAATCGGGGTAGTGACGAATTAAGGGATAATGAAGGCTGTTTTGTCCACCATCATCTTGGCTTAGAGAGGGGGCGAGCCGCGAGGTTTGACCGAAGTCCTATGGAATTTGAAGGACATTGCTTGAAAGAGCCGTTACAACCGTTATCGGGTTGTTCGAATTACATAGACTGTTGTCCTCCGTGGCAATTCTGTTATTGTTATTATAGATACTATCATTGTCATTATTACAATTTATGTTGTTATTATTGTTATTATTATTATTGTTATTATTACTATTGTTATTATTAAAATTATAATTATTATTATTATTATTATTATTATTATTATTATTATTATTATTATTATTATTATTATTATTATTATTATTATTATTATTATTATTATTATTATTATTATTATTATTATTATTATTATTATTATTATTATTATTATTATTATTATTATTATTATTATTATTATTATTATTATCATTATTATTGTTATTGTTATTGTTATAGTTATAGTTATTGTTATTGTTATTATTATTGTTGTTGTTGTTATTATTGTTATTGTTATTGTTATTGTTATTTTTGTTATTGTTATTATTATTGTTATTGTTATTGTTATTGTTATTTTTTTGTTTTTGTTTTTGTTTTTGTTTTTGTTTTTGTTTTTGTTTTTGTTTTTGTTATTGCTATTGCTATTGCTATTGCTATTGCTATTGTTATTGTTATTGTTATTGTTATTGTTATTGTTATTGTTATTGTTATTGCTATTGCTATTGTTATTGTTATTGTTAACGTTATCGTTATCGTTATTGTTATTGTTATTGTTATTGTTATTGTTATTGTTACTGTCAATGTTATTATCACTTATATTTAATTTTCTTTCTTTTATAGTTTAGCCATTTTACTCCTTGTCAATTCATTTAATTAAATTTCATTTAATTTAGAAAATAAAAAAGATCTCACTTTCTGTTAAACCCTCATCAACATACTTTCTCCTGGGGAAATATGTTTTCTAGAAAAAGTTAAGCAAGGGACGGTAGACTGATTATAAAGCACATTTTCTGTACGAAGAAATAATGTAGTATTAGATGAATTACCGTTAGAAAAGATTACCAGGCAGGAGTTGAATAATATTCCATAGAGAGCAGCGAGAAAGAGACAGAGAGGTACTATCAGAGAGAGGCAGAGAATTAGTTCTTTGCCTGTTTGTCCAATGGAAAATAGATTGTGAAAAGTATTACTATCAACCAGAATTAAACAGCATAAATGTATTGTTAAAACAGCACAAGAATTCAATGTTCTTTTTGTTCACATGAACATTTTCAATCAATGTATTAATTAGATAAATACTTCCTCTATTTTTTCTTGTAATTAATTTGTCAATAGAAACATTATATAAAGTAGTATTATCCAATTTTCTGAAGG
>NC_134796.1:8179456-8186956 GCF_046742065.1 Oratosquilla oratoria | reverse complement strand
ATACATCCTTACCTTTTCCTATACCTTTCTCACATATCTGTCTTACCACAAAATCTGATCCACAAAACCCCTACCTGTCCTAAACTCACACCGTTCCTTACCAATTACTCCCTCTGTTTCTCTACTAATTCTCTCAACCAAAACCCTCCCATAAACCTTCCCAACTACACTTAACAAATTGATTCCTCTGAAACTATAACACTCACACTTGTCCTTTTCCCTTGTGAAGTGGAACTATACAGGCACTCCTCCTGTTCCCAGAGAATCTACCCTCTCTTAAAGAAACATTAAATGACATCACCAGCCAGTCTACCATCACTGTCCCTCCTTTGTTTAGACATTCTGCATGATATCTACCCAACTAAGGTGTCTTACCTGCTCTCATCATCTTAACAATTGTCTTTACCTCATCTTTCCTTATTTCTTCTCATTTTCCTCACTCACCACATGTCATTTTCTTAGCGCTTCCCACCGCAACTATCTTTCCCTCTCTATTCTCCTTCACATTTAGTTACTCCCTAAAAAGCTTCGTTCATCTTCCTCTTAATGTTTTCTCTTCCATTATCATCTCTCCATCTGCACCTTTTACCTTTTCTTCACTACTTAATTCGCCTCCTCTGTATCTCTTGATTTCCTTCCAAAACACCTTCCTATTACTTTCAAAAATTTCTGTCAAATTCTTACCCCATTTCACATCTACTCTCCTCTTTGCCTCCTTTATCTTATGTTTCGCTTCTCTTCTTTTTTCTTTGTACCTCTCACGTGATTCCCTTGTCCTATTTTGTAACCAATCTGAGAACCTTCTTTGCTTTCTCATCCCACCACTCACTATCCTTCATTCTATTTCCTCTCGTCCTCCTTGTTCCATACACCATCTTTGCACAACTTGTGACTCACTACTTGAACCATCCCCAGTCCTAGTTCTACTGTATCCCTCAATCCCTCCCACTCCTCTCTCAGCTTCTTATACTCCTTCTCCTTTTCTTTCTCATTGAAACAGTTCACTTTAAGCACCTCCCTACCTTCTGTCTTGTTCCTCTTTCTCCATCTATCCTTCAATCTCAACTTGCCTTCTACCAAAAAATGATCTGGTATTTCCCCCACTCTATCCCGTTAGAACACATACACCATTAACTCTTCCTACTATACTCCTGGTTACCTCTGTATAGTCCATTAACGCTCTATCTACCACCCTTCCATCCACTGCCCTCTCTTATGTGTACTTATGCTTGACTTTCTTC
This sequence comes from Oratosquilla oratoria, assembly GCF_046742065.1. NCBI lineage: Eukaryota > Metazoa > Arthropoda > Malacostraca > Stomatopoda > Squillidae > Oratosquilla > Oratosquilla oratoria. The sequence goes on along the minus strand of NC_134796.1, from coordinate 8,185,715 downwards.
CTAAACACTGTGTTTGCTATCATCAACTCTCTTTCTAGACATATCTCCATTAACTCTTTACTACGATTTTTTTCTGGAACTACATAGTTCCCAACTACTTCTTCTATTGGTTCTTTTCCTACCCTAGCATTAAGGTCTCCCAATACCACTACACTTACATTTCTCCCTAGTCCCTCTATGCATTCATTTGAATATATTTAAAAACACTCCCTTTCCTCTACTCTCTTTTTACCACAAGGCCCATATGCACTTACAAAAACCCACGTCTTCCTTCCTAGTTTCACCGTCATCCACATTAACCTTGAAGAAACCTCCTTCCGCTCCAGTAAACACTTAACTATCTCTTTACCTACTAGTATAGCTACCCCTTCGTCCTCTCTTCACTCCTAAGGTCCTCCCAACTACACTTCCATACTCAAACTCACCCCTTCCTTTGAACTTAGTTTCACTCAATGTCAACACATCCATCTTTCTTCTGACAAACATACTGTCTATCTCTTTTCTTTTACTCTCATCTGTGCCACATCCACATATATTAAAAGATCCAAACCTTAGGGTACTGGTTGGAAAACTCTTTCTAGTCTCTCTTAAGACTTTTTTTTTTTTTTTTTTAAGGAATGTTCCTTTTTGGGGCTACAGTGAAAAGGATGCTTAGTCCTATCCCCGTCTCGTTTTTGTCGCCTTATACGACTCAAGTGGAAAGACTTGGTGGTAGTATTTTCCCCCACCACAGGGTTAGGCGAAGAAAGGAAATGAATATTCAGAGAAATGGTACAGGGCAGTAACAAGGGGTGGGGGTACAGCATAACGGAGGACAGTGGCAATATAATAAAGTATCATAATTTCTCTATAAACAGAAATTTCCTCTACCACAGACAAAATTATGTGTGACTCTGATCCGTAGGGGAGCCCCATATAGACCCTAAAGTATCGGTTGCATGCTATTTAGCAGTTTTTAACCCCACAATAACATGCAGCCAATACCCCAGACTTTGTGTGTGTGTGTGTGTGTGTGTGTGTGTGTGTGTGTGTGTGTGTGTGTGTGTGTGTGTGTGTGTGTGTGTGTGTGTGCGTGTGATAGAGAAGCATTCAATATGTTGGTATCTGTATCCTTTTGGGCAAGGCATTCTCGAAACGCATTATAGCTGGAAAACTTTTGCAAATCCGTTTGAATGAAGAGAGTTGGTACAAAAGCCCCAATACTTGGATATGAAAAGCGTCCTCGGCTGTGGACAGTTAACTTGAAAGTATATCAATGGAACTCAAGCGTGTCAGTGATGGATATGTATAAGGCCAATTTCATTGGGACCACAAAGAAAGACATCGTGTCATCGTCGATTTCCACAGAAAGATAGAGGTTCCCTTTACAGAATAAAATCGTCTGGAGTCAGGTGCTGCGGGAAACTTCTTTGGAAAGGTTTATCGTCCTGAGCTGAATAGAATCATCCGTATGCATCCAGAGAGCTAAAAGGCATAGCCAAGAGCTACACTGGTTGTTGTGAATGCTATTTTCCCTGGCTTAACGGGTACACATTTATTGTAATAACTTCCCTTGCCCATAATTCGCCAGCACTTTTATACTTGAGGACGATATCGTGTCGAGTTCTAAAGATAAAGATGATGCCATATTCCGTAGCTGCGGCTCTCTTGGCATAAGTTGATCAATTTTACCACATTAAGCTGTACAGTGTTTTCATTCTTTATTTTTTTTTTGTCATTTGTTATTTTCGTTGTGTTGCGTCTCTACTTCGTTTGAACGAAATAGTCTGGTGCCACCTATGATAAATTACAAATTGTGAATAGTAATGTAATAACTAAATTTACTCTTTGGTAGATTTTGTTTATCTGACTTCCTTTCTGCTGACCAGACGCTCTACCATTCCAATTTCACTTTTATTCATAAGGAGCCTCTAAAATGGGTGTTGTGTGTGCATAGGATGATTACATGTCTTGGCTGGCCACCACCCTTATAAAGGGGGAAAGGCCTTTTGGTATATGGTAGTGTGGCAGAAGAGCTCGCACTTCCTATTATCCTATTTAAAATTGTGAGAGGCCAAATAAAATCGCCTGTCAGTGTCCAGAATAAATGCAATAGGCTCACGTTCATCACGAATTGCCAAACTCGTCCAGCTTTTACAACCTCACAATTTCCATGCCCGAAAGGATACAACAAATAAATATGGAGATATGAATAGATAGATAAATAGATGAATAATAAATAAATTAATTAATAAGCAAATGAACAAGTGAATAAATAGAAAAACAAATGAGAAATGAATGACTGAATGTACAAATAAATGAATAAATATACATGTATATATATATATATATATATATATATATATATATATATATACATATATATATTGCAGTAATTCACAAGGCACACGTGAAGATAATATGCAGAAACAAACACTGGGAATTATGAAGCTTAGTCCGAACGTTTTCGTCTATTTAAGACATTATCAAGGAATACACAGTTACAGAGACAAAGGTGGATATATATACATAAAGTAGAAGACAAGCTAGGAACATGGGAAGGACACACAAGATGCTTCACAATTAGGTAGAGCCGATGTTTACAACACAATCAGGTAGAGCCGATGTTGTAAACATTGGCTCTACCTGATTGTGAAGCATCTTGTGTGTCCTTCCCATGTTCCTAGCTTGTCTTCTACTTTATGTATATATATCCAACTTTGTCTCTGTAACTGTGTATTCCTTGATAATGTCTTAAATAGACGAAAACGTTCGGACTAAGCTTCTTAATTTCCAGTGTTTTTTTTTGTGCATATATATATATATATATATATATATATATATATATATATATATATATATATATATATATACATATATATATATGTATGTATATATATATATATATATATATAAAATAGATGAATAAAGAAACAAATGAATAAATTAATAAAATAGGCGAGGATAAACCTGCAAAATGGCTAGTTGTATATAGAGGACTAATTGCTGTTTTCACAACTGAGAGAATACCATAAATAAATACATGCACGAATAAACAAATACATATATATATATATATATATATATATATATATATATAAATATATATATATATATATATATATATACATATATATATATATATATATAATTTAATATGTTAATAAACAAATATAAACAATAATAAATGAGTAGATCAATAGATAATTATATACATGAATTAGATCAAAATGAAAATTTAAGAAGACCAGTACATGATACCATAGGACTATTATGTCCTTGTATGGAAATTATATAATAGTTTCTCTTATATATTCGTGCGTTTAAGGTACGGTAAATGCAAGTATTATGAGGATTATGTCCGTTTTGAATGTCATGCAAGACCATTGGCGTTAGACAACACACTCCCTTGTGATTTATCTACTGAAATTATGAGAGCGTAAGGAGAATGAGTAACGCTCTAAATGAACCTTGCTTTGAATGCTTAAGAAATCGAACGTCCATAGCGAATTCCTTAAGTGACGTCATATCTCTGCAAGTGAATAAACAGCTACGAAGGGTACGCGTAGTTAATGGAGTGTCAGAGAGACAGAGCTAGGAGTAGAGAAGGTAGAGCGTAAAAGAAAACAAGAATATACATCTTCTAGAGACCCTCCATATCGACCCTAAGTTGATCGTGAATGTGATGGAAGGATCCGTCATCGTTTTGAAATTGGCTCACCGTCAACTCAATACATCAACGCCCCGGCCTGAATCAAATCTTCGATTCTCCTATCGACCCTCCATATCAACTCTAAGTTGATCGTGAATTTGATGGGAGGATCTGTCACCGTCTTGAAGTTGGCTCACCATCAACCCTATTCATCAGTGCCTCGGTCTGAATCATATCGTCGATTCTCCTATTGACCCTCCATATCGACTCTAAGTCTATCGTGAATGTAGTGGAAGGATCCGTCATAGTCTTGAAGGTGGTTCACCTTCAACCTTATTCATCAACGGGCCAAACTGTATCATGTCGTCTGGCTCCCATCTTATATCGGCATCTTTGAATATCCTTCTACGTTACTTCTAGCAGACTCGGGAAGAGATTGTTATTTCAGTCACTGTCAACAACAGCTGACCAGTAGGTGTCACTCAGATCAGGTTAACTGGGGTAGGTGTTTCAAAGGGTGAGATGGAGAGTAGTTGTGTTTCAGTGATGAGCGCCGAAAAGGCACAATCTCTACGTAATAGAATTGTTGCCTTAGAGAAGACTGTTGATGGCCTTAAAATGGAGAATCGAGTTCTTCACTCGAAGACCCAAAACACGGATAACAAGCCATTTTTGGAACCTGAATGTAAAAAGATGACAAACAAAGCATGGAGAGATGGTAAAAACCCCTTATAAGACCCGCTTGAATTCAGAAACTCATTTCAAGCTTTTGCCGGTTCACAAGAAGAAGAAACGAAGAAAATGCAAGAGAAGAAGGGTAGGGCAGTCGCTAGATTCCTGCCTACACTTAAGATTTTGGTTATAGGAGATAGCCAGGTGAAGTATTTAGATAGGGTTTTCTACGACAAAGATAGGAAGCATAGGGTCCAGATGTGTTTCCCCATGGCTGGGATAAGTGATGTTAGAGACAGGATTGAAGAGTGTATAGTCGGGGAAGGTGTGAAACCCATACTTTTCTTGAGTGCTGGAGGAAAGGACGTAGGTAAGTTAGAGAGTGAGGAATTGTTTGCGCGGTTCTAGGATGCGGTGCGGGACAATTTCCGATCCTACGAGGGGAGAGAATACTCAGGACTTACTCTTAACTAATAATGAACACCTAACAAGTATCGTAAAAGTGGGAGATAGCGATCACCAAGAAATAAGATTTAGTATTATTTGGGAAGAATTAGATAGTACGAATAACGTTCAAATACCGGACTTCAGGAAGGCCGATTTTGACAGGATGAGAGTCTATATGAGATATTTGATCACTTACGGGACCGACCCAGAAGGCTATGACAGTTCCAGATATACAGGCAGTCCAGACGTCATTAGCGTAGTTAGACCCATCCTTGACTATGCGGTACAGTTTTGGTCTCCGTCTTATAGAATAGACATCATTTCACTAGAACCAGTACAGAGGAGAATAACCAAAATGATACATGGGCTCAGAAATTTACCTTACGAAGAGAGCCTTAGGCACCTTAACTCACACTCTTTGGAAAGAAGCAGAGTGCGGGGTGATCTAATAGACGTGTTTAAGTGGATTAAAGGCTTTAACAAAGATGACGCATAAAAGGTCATCATATTAAGACAACAGGGCAGGAAACGCAGTAATAGGTTTAAACCGGACACATTTAGATTTAAGAAGGAAATTGGCAAGAATTGGTTTACTAATAGGGTGGTCAGCGAATGGAATAGACTTAGTAACCATACATTGAGGGCTGAAACTATCAGTTGTTTTAAGAATCGGTTAGATAATTTTATGGATGGGGATGAGAGATGGTAATGGACATGGAACTGCCTAGTTTAAGCCATATGGTTTCTTACGGTCTCCTTTATTCTTATGTTCTTAAGTTTATAAAAAGGGAAACTGAAAGTGAAAGTGTTAAAAGAAAAGAATAATCAGTATTTGGAAAACCAGATGAAATCATATTCTCCATTTCCCACTTCCTAGTTAACATTATTTTCTAATTGTTATATACTATTTGGTATTTCATAATTACTTTTGTATTCATAAATAAGGTTCTTAGCAATAAAGTTTTGTAAATGGTAAATACTCAGATTGTTTCTCCTATCCTCATAAATTTATCTGAACCTGGATAAATATCATTATTAACTCTACTTAATGACTTATTTTAGTTAATTGATTCTTGAAGGAGTACCATAATAAGGACAGAATAACTGCGGCAGGTATTAGTTTTATTTTCCTCCCTCAAAAATATATATCGAGATCAAAGAGTAAAATAAAATTAACAGTACTGGGAACTGTGTATGGTAAGTAATGACAAAACTGGCAACAAAAAAAAAAAAATTGAAGCAATATTATCGATGTAATAGTGCTTACTTTGCTAGGCCGGTGGTGTGGGAAATAAGTGTTATGGGCTTATCATAAACTTGCCATACAGGCAAGCGTATCAACCCTTCCGGTGCATAAGGTAATATAGTGATCAATAGAAATGCCGTTAAACTTCTATTGGGCGATAATTTTGTTTTTATGCCGTGTTTACTCGTTGCGTAAAATTTCACCAACGCCTGGGTACACATCTATTGGTCTGTCCGTTTATCTATTAGTTTTGTTTGTTCACT
>NC_134796.1:8164456-8174456 GCF_046742065.1 Oratosquilla oratoria | reverse complement strand
ACGTCCTACTTATTTAACCAGTTAATCATTCACGTCTTCATTCATCACGAACAATCATGACATTCGAGATGTTCCCTCGAATGTAGCGAGGTGAGATGACCCAGATTAACATTAAATATTTCTAAAAGCTAAGGTCGTATGCGTGATCTCATGGAAATTAAACTGACAGGTGAACAAGCAGACTATTGTAGATTCATCAGTAATATGGTCTGTTCTTTTTATAAATTGTATTAATTTGATCTATAATCTTTTCTAATTCTGGGGGCAGAATCAATCAATCAATCAATTAATCAATCCGTGACAGAGCATAATGATGCTCATGAAATATAACTAACCTGGCAGGCCGAATCCAAAAATTATGACCACTGATTTAGTGAACAAATTCAAAATCTCTGTATAATCATGGAAAAAAATTTCGACTTGTGGTAAGAAAAATAGTGATAATAATATTGGGTCTACTTCATTTGTGAGTCCATCTAAAGTTGACAAGAGATATCCGATTATTTTGTTTCGTTTGCCATGGTCATATTGATAATCCTAATTGACTTTAATAAATCAATGAGGAATTGAAACAAAATGATTAGTTATATAATGAAAACGTAATGCTTGGAGAGATATTAAGGAAAAATATATGGTCATATTCTTAGTAGTAGCGATGGTAATAAGAGGATTTCCTTTGTATATTTACTAGAAAATATTGAAAAAATATATACTTACTATTTCATTTTAAGCTTCAAAGATGCTTAACACTTTCGACGTGTTGAGGGCATCCGCAGATTTTGTTCTGGAGAGCTTAAGATTGATTTTACTTTCTATTCAGCCGATGGAGGGGGACAAGGCTGAAGAGAGTAAAGGCTAGTCTTAGAACTATAAATATTCTAAATGGAAAATTATATTGAAAAGGTTAAAATAATATGGATACATACATATATATATATATATGTATATATATATATACATATATGTATATATATATATATATACATAAACATATATATATATATGTATATATATATTTTATATATATATGTATATATATATACATATATATATATATATATATATATATATATATGAATATATATATATACATTTATCAACCACAATTCTGTTTAATTCTAAGCCATCAACATCGAGAAGCTCGAGGAGGTTCGTACAGAAATTGAAACGTAGTACAGCCAAGGACTCGACCCTCCGCTAGCACGTGGCAAGTGATAGTGACTTAACCGATTGCGTCATCAAGAGAGATACAACTTGAGCGCAAGTTTTCTTATATATTTGTATGCTCGAGTTACATACACATACACGAAATTTTGTGTTCAACCCATCTCCACCATAATAGTACAATTGGTAAGTAAACAACGCGGAAAAATATTTGTACAACACTGAATGGGTCCCATTGAATAGATTTACATATATCATCCACAATTCGATTTGGTTCTAAGCATTCAACATCGAGAAGCTCGAGAAGGCAAACATGCAGAAATTGAAACGTGCTACAGCCAAGGACTTCAACCTCCGCTAGCATCAAGAGAGATATAAGTTGAGCGCAAATTGTCTTATATATTTGTATGCTCCAGTTTATACGTACACGAAATTTTACGTTCAACCCATTCCCACTATGATAGTACAATTGGTAAGTATACAACGCGGGAAAGTATTTGTACAACACTGGATGGGTCCCAGTGAACAGATTTACATTAATCAAACCACAATTAGTTTTATTCCAAACTATCAACGTCGAGAAACTCCAGAAGGCAAACATGCAGAAATTGAAACGTGCTACAGCCAAGGACTCGAACCTCCGCTAGCACGTGACAAGTGATGATGACTTAACCGGTTACATCATCAAGAGAGATATAAGTTGAGCGCAACTTTTCTTATATATTTGTATGCTCGATTTATATACATGCACACGAAATTTTGCGTTGAACCCATCTCCACCATCCTAAGCTAGCACGTGACAAACGATAGTGACTTAACTGATTGCACCATCAAGAGAGATATAAGCTGAGCGCAAGTTTTCTCATATATATGTATGGTCGAGTTACATAAACGTACACGAAATTTTACGTTCAACTCATCTCCACCATGATAGAATAATTGGTAAGTATACAACGCGGGAAAGTATTTGTACAACACTGAATGGGTTCCAATAAACAGATTTACATTTACCAATCACAATTTACTTTAATTCTAAGCTATCAACATCACGAAGCTCGAGTAAGCATACATGCAAAAATTTAGCGCAACTTTTCTTATATATTTGTATGCTCGAGTTACATACACGTACACGAATTTTTGCGTTCAACCCATCCCTATGATGATAGTACAATTTGTAAATACACAAATCTAAATTTATCAGCCACAATTTACTTTAATTCTAAGCCATCAACATCGAGAAGATCGAGAAGGCATTCATGCAGAGATTGACACATGTTATAGCAAAGGACTCAAACCTCTGCTAGCACGTGACAAGTGATAGTGACTTAACCGATTGCGCCACCAAGAGAGATATATTATGAGCGCAGCTTTTCTTATACATTTATATGTTCGAGTTACATACACGTACATTCGAAAGCAAAATTTCATATACATATATGTAACTCGAGCCTACAAATATATAAGAAAATTTGCACTCAACTTATATCTCTCTCGATGACACAGTCAGTTAAGTCACTATCACTTATCACTTGCTAGCGGAGGTTCGAGTCCTTGGCTGTACCACGTTTCAATTTCTGCATGTATGCCTCTTCGAGCTTCTCGATGTTGATGTCTTAAAATTAAAGTGAATTATGGTTGATAAATGCAAATATGTTTACTGGGACCCGTTCTGTTTTGTACAAATACTTTCCTGCGTTATATACTTACTAATTGTACTATCATGGTGGAGATAGGTTGAACGCAAAATTTTGTATATATATATATATATATATATATATATATATATATATATATATATACACACATATATATACATTCCATCCCTGAATACACTCCACACCCCTCCACCCTCCCTCTTATCTTAGCACCTCCTGGATGACGGGTCATCCCTGCACCTTGTCCACTGCCCTGGGTCAGAAGCAGTTCCGCAAGACACAGCACATCCACAGCAAGGCCGCTTCATTAAATCGGCGACCCCCCTCTCCCCCCCCCCTCCATGCATAAAAAGGAGAAGATGGGGGAGAAATCCCTTCGGGCTGCGTCAAATTTTGCTCACACATACTACCTCATCCCCCATCCCCCCACTCATTCCACCTCATGCATCACAACATCATCCATATACAACCATTCTCCATTCACCCCTCTCTTCTGTCCTCTCCCGTCCTTCCTCAACAGACATTCCCCTCTTCCCCAGAGCCCCCTTCACCCCTTCCATCCACCTCATCCTAGGAAGTCCCCTCATGTTCACTCCCTCTACATCTGCCTTCCATACCTCTTTTACTAGTCTTTCTTCACTCTTTCTTGCCATGTGTCCAAACCATCCTAATACTCTTTCATCAACCCTAACTCCCAACTTCCTTTCCACCCCCGTTCTTCTCCTCACCTCCTCATTTCTCACTCTATCTAGCCTAGTAATCCCCATCATACTTCTCAGACACCTCATCTCAAACACATTCAAACTCCATCTCTCTTCCTCTCTTATGTTCCATGTTTCTGCCCCATAAAGTGCTGTCGGCACAATCACTCCTTCATAAAGTCTCCTCTTAGCATCCATTCCCAAATGTCTATTCCTCATTACACTCTTCAATCTACCAAGGCATTTACTCGCTTCTCTCAATCTACATTCTACCTCCATCTTCACTCCACCTTTTCCTGCTACACTTGCACCCAAGTATCTAAAACTATCCACTTCCTCCAGTCGCCCTCCCTTAATGCTCATTTTCAGTCTACTGCCACTTTCACTCCTTGTACATCTCACCACATTTATCTTTAGCTTTCTTCTATCACATACTCTCCCAAACTCTGTCACCAACTTCCTCAGTCCCTCCTCCGATCCTGCCACAAGCGCAGTGTCGTCAGCAAACAACAGCTGGCTCACCTCCCACTTTTCTCCATTTTCTTTAACCATCTCCAATCCCTGACCCACTACCCTTGCATTTACCTCTCGTATTACCCCATCCATGTATAAGTTGAACAGCCAGGGCGACATAACGCATCCTTGACTAAGTCCCACCTTTACCTCGAACCACTCACTCTCTCCATTTCTAATCCTGACATAAGCTCTACTACTCTCATAAAAACTTTTGATAGCTCCTAAAAGCTTTCCTCCTATCACGTATATCTGCATAACCTCCCACAGTGCCTTTCTGTCTACCCTATCGTAAGCCTTTTCCAGATCCATAAAGGCCCAAAAAACATCCTTCCCCTTTCCTATAACTTTCTCACATATCTGTCTTACCACAAAGATCTGATCTACACGACCTCTACCCGTCCTAAATCCACACTGCCAAAGCTCAACGTGAGGACCCTGTTTGGTCTGCTGTCATTTACGCCTCAGAATCTAACGATGATACTACCTTACCATAATTGCCTGTACCTCTGTCTCAGTTCTCTTTGCAAGACAGTGCTCTCACTCGTAACGTGAAAGTGTTGAGCAAGACGTGGCACAGTTAGTGATTCGTGAGTCCTTATTCCGTGTTGTTTTATCTCTTGCTCATGATTCCCCTCAAGCTGGTCACCCAGGTCGTGACAAAACCCTGGCTATGGCTCGCATGAAATATTATTGGCCTAGAATGCGTTTATACAATGCCACTCACGTAGTCCAATGCAAATCTTGTGCTCAAAACAAAGGTTTTAATTACACAGCTCCTCTTCTAGAGTATCGTACTCCTTCTTGCCCCTTCCACACTGTCGCCATTGACCACTTGAAATTGCCTCGTAGAATTTAAAGCTCAGTGTACGTTCTTGTATATATTGATCACTAGCCGTTTTGTGATATTGGCTCCCTTGCGTAATACATCTGCTCCAGTTGTTGTTCATGCTCTAATTTCTGTCCCTACACTACTCCTTCAGTGTTGCTTAGCGACAGTGAGACTGAGTTTAAGAATGAGGTCATAGGAAACATTTGCAAACTATACATCACCCAAACATTTGTAACTACTTATCATCCCTCCTCTAACGGTCTGGTGGAGTGGACAAATAGGAAAATACTTGACATCCTAAGGCACCTTGCTGGTGATCTTCAGGAAACTTGGGAAGACTGACTACCCCGTGACAGTGCCTGCATTAATAGCACTATCAATGTAGCAACGGGAAAGACACCTCATTATGTCATTAATGGGTCTGAGAAGAGGCTTCCGTATGATCTTTTGGATAGTCTTAATCGTCCTCTGTACAATATTGAAAATTATAGTCACCCTTAGTGTCATACAATGCATACTATTTATGATTCTGTCAAAAGTAACTTTCAGAAGTCTAGATTAAACATGATAAAGAAACAACATAGTAGGGCTACATCTGTTTCCATCAAAGTAGGTGGTCATGTATTTAGACAACACATTTATTAACCCTTTTCTGGTGACGCAACGGCCTCTTCCCAATAAGTTAATTGTTTTTTACCCATCTCAGGGACTTAGTGAAGTTCTCATTTCTGATAGGCTTAAGAAGGCGCAGATGCCTATACCTGCATTTACCCAGCACATCCACAGCAAAGCCGCTTCATTAAATCGGTGACCACCCCCCTCTTCGTCCCCTCATGCAGAAAAGGAGAAGACGGGGAGAAACCTCTTCGGGCTGCGTTAATTTATTTCTCATACATACTCCCTCACCCTCCATCCTCCACCCACTCCCCCTAATGCATCACAGCATCATCCATACACAACCATTCTCCATTAACCCCTTTCTTTTGTCCTCTCCTGTCCTTCCTCAATAGACATTCCCCTCTTTCCCAAAACCCTTTTTACCCCATCCATCCATCTCATCTTAGGTTGCCCCTCATGTTCACTCCTTCCACCTCTGCCTTCCACAGCTTTTACCAGTCTTTCTTCACTCATTCTTTCCATGTGTCCAAATCATCCCAATACTCTTTCATCAACTCTATCTCTCAACTCCCTTTCTACCCCCGTACCCCTCCTCACCTCCTCATTTCTCACTCTATTCAACCTAGTAACCCCTATCATACCTCTCAGGCACATCATTTCAAACACATTCAAACTCCTCCTCTCTTCCTCCCTTATGTTCCATGTTTCTGACCCGTACAGTACTGTCGGCACAATCACTCCTTCACACAATCTCCTCTTGGCATTCATTCCCAAATGTTTATTTCTCATTACATTTTATAATCCCCCGAGGCATCTACTCGCTTATCTCAATCTATATTGTACCTCCACCCCCACTCCTCCCTTTCCTGCCACGTTCGCACCTAAGTATCTAAAACTCTCTACTTCCTCCAGTCTCTCTCCCTTAATACCCACTTTTCCCCTTTGTACATCTCATCACCTTAATTTCATGCTCATTTGTCTTCAACTTCCTTTTTTCGCCCACCTTCCCAAACTATGTCACTAACTTCCTCAATCCCTCTTCTGATCCTACTACAAGCGCAGTGGCATCAGGAAACACCAACTGGCTTATCTCCCACTTTTCTCCATTTTCTTTCACCACCTCCAATTCCTGACCCACTACCCACTTATATTGTGTGTTTTTCCTTTGTACTGTGTATTGTTATATATTCTTGTGTATTTTGTATCATGTCCCGGACGTCCGGCAAACTTTGTCAATATTTTTACTGGCCAGTATGTAATTGTACCTATGTTCCATTGTGTTTCTTGTGTTTTCTGTGAGGACACTAAGAGATGGGGGCCGAGCCATGTAATATATATATATATATATATATATATGTATATATATATATATATATATATATATATATATATATATATATATATATACAAACATACATAAATACATACATACATATACCAAGGCTTTTTCCCCCTTCCAAGGGAGGTAGCCAAAAAGGGAAAGGCATAAAAACACTCCCACCCATTACATCCCCAAATACACTCCACACCCCTCCCACCCTTCCTCTCATCTGAGCACCTCCTGGATGTCGGGTCATCACTGCACCCTTCCCACCGCTCTGTGTGTTAAGCAGTGTCGCAAGACACATTACATCAACAGCATGGACGATTCATTTAATCGCGACCCCCCCTCTCCGTCCCCCTTTGCATATAAGGCGAGGACGGGGAGAAATCCCTTCGGATTATATATATTATATATTATATATATATATATATATATATATATTATATATATACATATATATATACATATATATATATATATATATATATATATACATATATATATACATATATATGTATATATATATATATATATATATATATATATATATATATATATATATGTGTATATCGTATGTTCATATTTTCCCAAAATGGATTGATGTTTTTCACTCGCATTCTGAGCCCGAGACGATGTATTAATCAGTCTCTTGTCAGCCTTGGGCAAGAGAGCATACGATTTTTCTTAGTGTATAAGATGTAGTGATTTCTAATTTATATCTAGAATTTACAGTGAATTTCATTTAAGCCACCAATAAAATATAAAAGAACTCCACAACAATAAAGTCGGTATTTGTATGTTTGTTATAAAATTACCAATATTACTTCTCATTGTGAGTGTACATAAAGGTTGCCAAGCTCATAATATTGTTCACTTTGGTTTATACATACATATACCATACATATACCAAAGGCTTTTTCCCCCTTACACGGGGGATAGCCAAAAAGAAAAAGGCATAAAAACCGCTCCCACCCATTCCATTTCCTGTATATTCCACTCCCCTCCACCCTCCTCCCTCCCTCTTATTTTGGCACCTCCTGGATGACGGGTCATCCCTGCATCCTGTCCACTGTCTGGGTCAGAATCAGTGTCGCAAGACACAGAATATTCACAGCAAGGCCGCTTCATAAATTCGGTGAACCCCTTTTCCGTCTCCTCATTTTGATTCAGATGAAAGTATATACTTAGACCCATGAAACGAAGTAGTTGCAGAGTAAAGTAATCAGGCTGTATTCAAGGCATGCGTTTTCAGTGCGCAACACAGCAAATTCTTGTAACAATTGTCGGATGGAAGCATAACTCCTGGAAAGTCCTCAATTGACTATTGACAGAATATTTGAGCAGGCGTCTCGTAATGACGATAATGATAGTTGTGATGGCATTGGTGGCTATGGTGATAGTGATGATGCTGTTCAATGTGATGATGGTGATGATAGTGATGATGATGATGGTGGTTATGATTATGATTATGATGAATGACGATGACGATGACGATCAAGATGACGATTAAGATACCGAGATCATCACGATACCAATGACGATGACGATGACGATGACGATGACGATGACGATGACGATGACGATGACGATGACGATGACGATGACGATGACGATGACGATGACGATGACGATGACGATGACGATGACGATGACGATGACGATGACGATGACGATGGCGATGACGACGACGACGATGACGACGACGATGACGGTAACGATAGTGAAAATTATAATGAAGAGGAGAAAGACGAGAAAGAGTAGAAAGAGGAGGATGAGGATTAAGAGGAGGAAGAGGAGGAAGAGGAGGAAGAGGAGGAAGAGGAGGAAGAGGAGGAAGAGGAGGAAGAGGAGAAAGAGGAGTAAGAGGAAGAAGAGGAAGAAGAAGAGGAAGACGATGAAGAAGAGAAAGGAGAGAAAGAAGAGGAAAAGAGAGATGAAGAAGAAGAGGAAGAAGGACAAAGGGCAAGGAAAAATGACAAAAGGCAAACAACAAACAACAAAGGACAATGGACAAGGATAAACAACAAATGACAACCAACAAGGACAAACTGCAAGCGATAAGGATGAATTACAAACGACAAGGACAAATGACAAGCAACAATACAAACGAAAAACGACAGACATCAGACATGTGGCAAAGGATAAAGGTCAAAGGACAAGCGACAAATACGAAGACAAACAATAAAAAAAGGACAAGCGTCAAACGACAAGGACAAAGGACAAATGATAAGGACCAACGGCAAAGGATAAGGACAAACGACAAAGGAAAAACGGGAGAGAGTAAATGGGGAAAGACAAAGGACAAACGACCAGGTTAGGAAGGATGTCGGGCACTGTGAGCCATGTTTGTCGTTGATAAAGTCAAACTCGAGGAACAGAAGGTGGGTGGTGCTAGTGAGGCCCGTAACAGCCGCGCAAGAAGATAATCGCAGCGATAACATGAGCACAAGTGCCAGTTGCATCAGTAAATGGTGCAACAGTTTCAATAACAGTAGCAATAGTTGAGACTAAAATAGCTTGATGACTAAATATTAAAAGCTTTAGAATTATACCAAGAGTTTCAGTACCATCGAGAGACATTTGGACTGCAAACGTGGATACTGACAACTTCTTAAGACACTGTTTTCTTGACAATTACAACGTTTCTGTTGGAATTAATTCAAATTGTTCAAGTATGTTCAACTATGTGAAGTAATTGTTAACGGGTAGTTTGATACTGCCAAAGATAATTGTAGCTAAGGGAAAACGACCAGTGTTTAATGTAATCGTTTCGAATGGGAATAATGCTAAATACTATAATAAAGATCTTAGTAAATGACACTAAATAGATAAACTATTTGATCTGTATGAAAGTCTGAAGTCTAGGCACAGGGGGTAACAGCAGTGGCTAATGGAAAAGGAGCGGGCTAACATCTTTAATTACAACGATGCCCCCCAAGCCAAACATAAATATCCGGTTTTAACCAGAATAGTAGTTAACGATTTTCGCTCTGAGTTACAATGACTGAGCCAACTGCGTCATAACGTTTAGCAACGACCCTTGGGTTCCTTCCAAAGACCCGTACAGGAAGAAACATTGGGGTGCTGTGTGTGTTGTGTTAACGTAAACTATAGCTGACATCAGCTTGTAGTAAAGGAGGAAGGGAGTAATTGCTGGTTCTTAGCTCCCCTGTGTAAGTATTAAAAAAAAAAA
>NC_134796.1:8154456-8156956 GCF_046742065.1 Oratosquilla oratoria | reverse complement strand
ATATAATATAATACAATATGATATAGTATAATATGATATAATATAATATAATATAATATAATATAATATAATATAATATAATATAATATGATATAATATGATATGATATGATAAACCATGATATAATGATATGATATAATATAATATAATATAATATAACATAATATATAATCTAATATGATATGATATGATATGATATGATATAGTATAATATAATATAGTAAATAACAAGAAATAATATATGATATACTATAATACATTATAATACAATATGATATAACATGATATAATGATATGATATAATGTAATATAATATAACATGATACAATATAATATAATATAATATAATATAATAAAATATGATATAATATGATATGATATGATATAATGTAATATAATATAATACAATATAATATAATATGATATAATATAATATAATATAATATAATATAATATAATATAATATAATATAATATAATATGATATAACATAATATGATTGAGAGAAGCGAGTAAATGCCTTGGTGGATTAAAGAGTGTAATGAGGAATAGACATTTGGGAATGGATGCGAAGAGGAGACTGTATGAAGGAGTGATTGTGCCAACAGCACTGTATGGGGCAGAAACGTGGAACATAAGAGAAGAAGAGAGAAGGAGTTTGAATGTGTTTGAGATGAGGTGTCTGAGAAGTATGGTGGGGGTTACTAGGCTGGATAGGGTGAGAAATGAGGAGGTGAGGAGGAGAACAGGGGTGAAAAAGGATTTGGGAGATAGGGTTGATGAAAGAATATTAGGATGGTTTGGACACATGGAAAGAATGAGTGAAGAAAGACTAGTAAAAGAGGTATGGAAGGCAGATGTGGAGGGAGTGAACATGAGGGGACGTCCTAGGATGAGGTGGATGGATGGGGTGAAGGGGGCTTTGGGGAAGAGGGGAATGTCTGTTGAGGAAGGAAGGGAGAGGACGGAAGACAGAGGTGAGTGGAGAATGGTTGTATATGGATGATGTTGTGATTGCATGAGGAGGAATGGGCAGGGGGGTGGGGTAGTATGTGTGAGTAAATTTTGACGCAGCCCGAAGGGATTTCTCCCCGTCCTCTCCTTATATGCAAGGGGGGACGGAGAGGGGGGGGTCGCCGATTAAATGAAGCGGCCTTGCTGTGGATGTGCTGTGTCTTGCGACACTGCCTCTGACCCAGGGCGGTGAGCAGGGTGCAGGGATGACCCGTCATCCAGGAGGTGCTCAGATGAGAGGGAGGGTGGGAGGGGTGTGGAGTGTATGTAGGGATGAAATGGGTGGGAGAGTTTTTATGCCTTTCCCTTTTTGGCTACCTCCCTTGTAAGGGGAAAAAAGCCTTGGTATATGTATGTATGTATGTATGTATAATATATTATAATATAATACGATATAATATAATATAATATAATGCAATATGATATGATATATTATAATATGATATATAATATAATATAATATAATATAGTATAATATAATATAATATAATATAATATAATATAATATAATATAATATAATATAATGTAATGTAATGTAATGTAATGTAATGTAATGTAATGTAATATAATATAATATAATAAAATATAAAATAATATAATATGATATAATATAATATAATATAATATAATATAATACAATATAATATAATATAATATAATGTAATATAATATAATATAATAAATATATAATATAATATAATATAATATAATACAATGCAATACAATATAATATGATATAATTGTATGAGGCTGGTAGATAAAGGTACATAAGTAAGGTAGATAGAGGGGGAGTTGGCGAGAATTTAATTTTTTGTGAGTTGGATGTTTGGTAAATAATAGCCGCTAAGGAATTGCATAATCTCGCTCCTCGTCTAAAGTTTAGAAAAACAATCGCTAGGGACTCCATTTCATTGTTGTATAAAGCTGATGTAACAATATGTAAACTAAGCCGGTGATGCATTGATTTCAAGATTGCTTGAGTGAGTAGTATTGCTTAAGACGTTTGTAACAGTCATTCTGATTGAAGAAAGGGTGGAGGAGAAATTTTAATTGGTTTACAGGAGAAAAGTCATATCCTCAGGGGAGGCACTTAGATCTAAGAGTAAAGATCATTCGACTAAAGAAATCATGGCGAACTGACTTGGTGATCAAATTGAGGATTCCAGTTCGGAGTCCCCTGGTGTGAATTGACAAGCCAAGTGTAATATTATTCGGGAAGAAAAGCAGAAAATTTAAGATCAGTATAATTACCTTATTCTATGCATATACTAAGTGGAACTTGACTATGTCGGATGATCTAAGATAAACATAAGTAATGGAAATCGAGTGACTAACCTACATTGAGACAGTAATGAAAAGAAAGCGAAAGTGAAAGGAGGCGATAGAAGGGAACAATAGACGTGGTAGTCACCACTGTTAACGACAGTAAAAGTAACAGTGGTAACAACATAATATAAAATAATATGATATAATACAATATAATATA
>NC_134796.1:8144456-8151956 GCF_046742065.1 Oratosquilla oratoria | reverse complement strand
TGATATAATATAATATAATATAACATAATATAATATAATATAATATAATATAATATAATATAATATAATATAATATAATATGATATAATATAATATAATATAGTATAATATAATTTAATATAATGTAATATAACATAATATGATATAATGTAAAATATATAACATAAAATATGATATAGGTTAATATATAATATGATAAAAATCATTAGTTATGGTGCTGTACATGTGTAGGGTAGTGGGTCGCTGTTTTATGGGAGACCCTGACTCGAGCGTAGGGGAGAGGAAGGAGTGGAATTCTACAAAAGGTCGCAATTCAGCAGGAATAGGAAAAGTTCGCTTGATGGAAAAAGTCGAGTGGTAAGAAAGGCTCTTAACACGTTCAACACGGTGACACTCTTTCTCTGATCTAAGATTATTTCATTTTATAGATGGAAAGTCTTAATCAAAACTGGAACCTCAGTTAATGGAGACCACATCTTATCTCAAGGTTACCTTTCAGGTGGATTAATCAGTGACTTTTAGCCAAAAATTAATTTTCGTAAGGCTTTCACCGTGTTAAGAAACAGCAAAGATAGGAAGAAGTTATTTGCAATTTTGTCAAATGGAGCTTTGTTATATGACGTTAAAGATCCATGGAGCATTTTCTTTTGTGTAAAAAGGGGAATAAGATAAGAGAAATAAGTACTGTGAAACAAAATAGATAAAGATATAATCCGTGTTACCAAACACTGCTCGTGTTTTATAAAAACGATGTTTATACCGGGGGTAATGGCGGTAAAGACGATAATTATAATGATGCTTCTAATTAATGACTATTCTTGCTATCCCCATAGTAATTATCCATTATTATCTTGAACCCAATTACTAATGTTGGCAATGTAATGATTACCGTTGTCAAAGACACTGCAGACCAGTACACAGCCGCTCACTAATAATAGATATGGCAAAAGCCAAAAGTGTATTGGAGCAAATTAGGTAAAACATAGATATATTTGGTGTATTGGGATTGTAAAGTGGGTCTCAGCTACCCACAGACTCTTCCAGGGGCAGTTGATTCCATAGGAGTAGGAGCGTAGCCGGAAGCGTGCGGGTCTCGTTTGTCCTATTCATAGGTTCCAGAAAGGGACTATGAGCTGCTCCAACAGTCCCTAGATTGTAAAGTGGGTCTCAGCTACCCACAGACTCTTCCAGGGGCAGTTGATTCCATAGGAGTAGGAGCGTAGCCGGAAGCGTGCGGGTCTCGTTTGTCCTATTCATAGGTTCCAGAAAGGGACTATGAGCTGCTCCAACAGTCCCTAGAGCGCTATTGGCAAATGTTATGACTTCGCCCTCCGCTACGCACCTCCTAATATATGCTTCTTACCTTCTTAACTAAATAAATACTTCGACACTTGACCTTTCTATGAACCCTCGTCCTTAATTAAACTAAAGCGTCTGGGGTCACCCTGAACAAAACCCTTCAGGAGTGTCCCCACAACAAGGGAAGTTGATATAACATAAATTCTTCAGGAAGAAGCTCTGAACTTAGCTGGACAAGAGTGTTTGAACTTGGTTTAGACAAAATGTATAATGAGTGTCTTTGTAGTAAGTTCGTAAACAAAGAATCACAAGTTAGTTAAAAAGGGTCTCAAGTGTTTGAATCTTCCCCCAACACGCGTTTACACATATACACGTACACACGCAGAGATGTACACATACACACGTACACACGCAGAGATGTACACATACATTTACACACACATGCACACACACACACACACACACACACACACACACACACACACACACACACACACACACACACACACACACACACACACACACACACACACACACACACACACACACACACACACACACACACACACACACACACACACACACACACACACACACACACACACACACACACACACACACACACACACACACACACATACACACACACACACACACACACATCCACCCCCTCACACACATACATGAATGCATGTGTGTGTGTGTGTGTGTGTGTGTGTGTGTGTGTGTGTGTGTGTGTGTGTGTGTGTGTGTGTGTCCGCTCGCGCGCGTGTGACGAGTCTTGGGTGTACGGGTACGGCCCGGGAACCAAATCCCAATCGACATTTTCCTTGCAATGGAAAACCGCCGAAAGCACTACACATTACCTCACGCAAATGCTGCTTACCAGCAACTGATGCTATGGACAGGCAGGAAACAATTCACGCATGCGCACGAAGGTTAAAGGTCGGCTCAAGCAACCAAGCAAGCGCACTTGATTCAAATCCACCAGGTTAAAAAATAAATAAATAAATAAATAAATAAATAAATAAAGTCGGATACTTTTCTAACAGACCTCGTATATATATGTATATATATATATATATATTTGTATACACACACACACACACACACGTACACACACACACATATATATATATATATATATATATATATATATATGTGTGTATCTATATATATATAAATATATATATATATATATATATATATATATATATATATATCCTTTAGGGCCATGACCTTTCCTTGCCCATTTTACAACCTCTTACAACTCTATCCACACTCTTTCCCTGTCCATCCACTTTAGTTTTGGTTATCTTCTCAAGTTCACTTCATATACTTTTGTTTTCCACACCCATTTTATTCATTCTTCTTTGTTTTTTATTTTCATATATCCAGACCACTTCACTACTCTTTGGTCCACCTCATTTGAAAGGTCTCTCTTTCCCTACACGTTCTTTGATTAAACCTCTATATTTTTCAATATATTTACTCTTGTTATACATACCATACTTCTCAAACACTTAATCACACGGCAAATCCCATGCTTTCTGCCTCTTATATTTCAAGTCTATGTCCCCAAGGACCTAATTCACATAATAATTTTCATTCTCACCTCCCCCAGACATTTATTTACCTCCTTTAGTAGAATGAAAAGCTTACCCTTTCTGGCATATATATTCATTTCTTAATTCATTTACCTGCTGATACATGATTGTATTCCTCTGAGGCTAAATTATATAAAAGATGAAGCATTAAAACTGTCTTAATTAATCCTTGATTTGATTGCCACCAAATAATTTTATCAACATTAAAAATTGTAGACAACAGAGAATACTTATCTCCGTTTCGCCCTTAAGCGTCTATAATCAATTCTTATATCTGATCTGGCTGCTGTCAGGTGATTTGATTCGGCTGATGGACTTTTAGAAACAACAAATTCAAATCCACTCGTGAAGATCTGAAGAGATTCAATTCGTCCTTAGGAAAAACAACATGGAAAAGTAGAATTGCTGATGTATCAGTGGAAGAAATAGAATAGTATAGAATAGAATTAGTATAAGTGGAATTGGAATTAGACATAGAATTAATACTAGCACTAGTATTAGTGCTACTATTAGTTCTAGTATTAGTGCTAGTATCAATACTAGTATTAGCACTAATATTAGTACTAGTATTAGTACTAGTATTAGTATTAGCACTAGTGCTAGTACTAGTACTGGCACTAGTACTGGTTCTAGTAACACTAGTACTAGCATTATTCTTACAAACAAAGGTAGAAGTGTTGGATTTGGAAGGAGTAAAAGTGGTAGTTGAGGCTGTTATAAAAAAAAAACAAGTAAATAGAACTAAACTAGTAAATGGAACTCAAAGTAATAGATAGGTTGTAATGATATGGTAGTTGAAGTAATCATATTTCCTGGAGTATTTGGAATAGCCGTTGTGGTTACAATAGTTGTAGTAGTTCCACCTCCTATAGTTGTAGTAGCAGTAGTAGTAGTAGTAGTAGTAGTAGTAGTAGTAGTAGTAGTAGTAGTAGTAGTAGTAGTAGTAGTAGTAGTAGTAGAAGTAGTAGTAGTAGTAGTAGTAGTAGTAGTAGTAGTAGTAGTAGTAGTAGTAGTAGTAGTAGTAGTAGTAGATATTATAATGATGAAGAACGAAGTTAAAGGTTAGCCCAGCCAAAGAAGAAGATTTTGACTCCTTATGTGCGAGTTTCCACCCTAGGCTGAATAAAATTGTCTGTTGCTGGCCAGAACAAAACCTATTAAGTGCAATATTGTTGGTGAGGCCTTAATTCAAATATCCCATCACAGTGTGGTCTCACCCTCATACGAATGGAAATGTGGGGCGTTAGGAAGGAAGCAATATGTATGGTCTCAAACTGTCCGGAAATAGATTCAATTTGGAAGTAGGTAGAAACAACTTTGCCAGCCGTGTAGTTAATGAATGGAATAAACTTCCTGCACAGGTAGTGCAATGTAGTTCAGTTCGAAGGTTTAAGAATCATTTAGATAAAAACCTAAACAAGATGCTGTAATGATTATAATCTATTTTATATTATTTCTTTTTGTTTTGTTATCATTTGTCTGTCTGATTTTCATTTATTATTAGTTATATGTTAATTTATTATTATTTACTATTTACCTGTTTGTTTATCATTTAACTATTCCTATGCATTTATTTGTGTATTTTATTTGTTACTTACATTATTATAGTTTTTATTTATTATTTTAATATTATTATGATTTTTTTTCGCATCCGACCTACATATGGACCAAAAGGTCTCCTGTCGGCATGCTCCGCCTTTGTAATCCTTTGACATAAGTATGACGTTATAGCGGAAAGGGTATATTCTTATCATTGAATTGTTTCCCTTGCTACCACTTGGTTCATACACAGAATATTAAGAGCTAGTCTTTCAATAGGAATTTAACACTCCTAGATTAGCTGCCGCAGTTTCTACGTAAAAAAGAATAATAATATATTTGATAAAATAAGTAAGAAATAAAAAGGAAATTGTGTGTTCAGCTCTATCAGACATGTCAGAGGTATGATTTATTCCGGTCTTACCGGGGCCGAGCGACTTTGTTTAGACTTTAGATCGAAGGGTAGCCCGGATGCTGAGAATATTAAAATGCCAGCATGAAAACACACACACACACACACACACACACACACACACACACACACACACACACACACACACACACACACACACACACACACACACACACACACACACACACACACACACACACACACACACACACACACACACACATATATATATTATATATATACATATATATATTATATACATATATATATATACACATATATATATATATGTATATATATATATATATATACATATATATATACATATATATATATATATATATTGTGCTGTCTGAGGGCATTAATTCCTCTTCCATGTTGTTCCATAAGTTGATGCATCTGTACAAATTTTTCATTTATTTATTTTCTTTCTTTTCTTCTTTCTTTCTTTCTTTATGTATTTATCTATTTGTTTATTTATTTATTAATTTATTTATTTATTTACTTATCTATTTGTTTATTTTTGTCGCACTTCACATGTCTCAACTTTTTAGAATTTCCCAAAACCTCATTACATACTAAGAGACCTCTGTCGGTTTTGTCAACTTGTGTTGCATATACCTAATTGTAGTATACAGAAAAGAAGCAACGCTCGTAGAGCCCCGTTTCCTACTCCCCAATTTTTTTTATACCTAGTTTAAAGTAAGGTTCCAACTTGGTTTATATCCTTCATTCATCCCGGTAGCATCATGAACTTACCTTAAGTGACTGTGCTATTCTACCCTGCAATGGAGCGCTGAAAATGAATAAGCTTAGTAACAGGTTAAGAGATTTTGAGCACATAAGATATGGTACACTGATAAAGGTTTCATAGTAGTAATTGATATTGAGAAATCCCAAGTGGCTAAATATCAAGTTATAATATGACGAGGTTAATTATAATGCATTTCATATCTATATTTTAATTTCGGAACTATTTCCATCAGAAGGACGTCACTGAGATGAAATAAGGATGGACTGAAACGCAGTGAACATTGTCTAGATATATCTTATGTAAAAAGTCAAATGTCGACCATCACATATTGATGTCAGAAGGGTTTGTGGTATTTGCGGTTTTTTTTTTTTTATGTCGAGATGGTATTCTGGAAGATGTTTCCTCCTTGTACATATTTCAAGGAAAAGGTTAAAAATTCTTAGAGGGACACTGTCCTATTCCATATTAAATCTTTTGGCTTGGGTCTTAGATAAAGTCTTTATGGCTCACTTCTCAAATTCTGTATACTGTCTCCATCAGTCAAAGTCTCCTTAAAGAATATATGATTATAGTGTCCACATAATATAACAAAGAAAATACAACAACACTTTAAACCCCACCTTTATGACTATCTCCAAGGTGCTCATTAACCCCAGAAATATAACCGCTGGTTATTACCGACGAAAAACTAATAATAAAGACATTGGAATTCATGATAAAAAGATGATATGTAAATAAAGGACAAAGATTATAATTAGCTTCTAAAAATTAGCAATCATATAGTGAAAGCGACGTACTTCTTTACTTATTTTTATGCTACAAGGCTTATGATGTGTAACTAAAATAAAAAGAAAGTGAGGTGGTTATGACAGGAAGCAACTAATTATTCTTGTACATCTTAAATTATCTGCAGCATTTGCATCCAACCAGTATTTCAAGATTTTAGAAGGATTCACCAACAATGTCAAACATACACAAGAGTACAACGAAAAACTCAACATATTAGCAGATGCACCATAAAGAAAGACCATTGTGTCAGTGTATGATCTACTTCAGTCTTATCAGGTTTGATCAGGTGAACCATTACTGTGGGGTAGCTAAACTAGTATTCAATACCTTTTGCTGTATACGCCACCTGTCAATCATCTGAGCATTCAACCACTTTCATGGTTGTATATGTCAATTTTTTCAGTCAAGTAATACACCTCGGGTGTATGAGGACAAGACTTTGTATATGCCAAAAGTGTTGGAATTTACAGCAGTTCAGGTCACAAGTGTGGTGGAGTGTGGCGGAGTGCTACAAGGCACTTTATTGGTCCCATATGTCAGCTGTCAGTCATGAAACGCGGACTGAGTGAACAAGGACTGGTTCACACATGAGAACTATGTAAGTTTAATCCTTTCTCTGCCATGGCTCTAGGATTTAATTCCAATACTTGTTTTTCATGGTGTGTTTGGTCTAGAGATATTAGATTCTAATTTGAATAGGTCACACACAATAAAATAAAGAAATCATAAAAATAAAGAAAATGTTATCCATTATTTTTCTTTTGTAATTCTTATATTACTTAAACAATGAACCCTAGTTGGAATCTGTACAGTGGCAGAAATCAGAGGATGGCCTATGGTGACGTAAAACAACAAGGCTTTGACCTCTTCGGTACGGTAATGACAGCACCAGGCGGATACGGTAATGATAGCACCAGGCGGACGTGCGGACGTCACCAGATTGAAAAAGTTAATGAAGAGAAATGCCCTGCATTCAAAGCATTGTATCATTATAGATATCATGAACTAAAGCTGGCTGTTTTGAACCCAACAATGATATAATAATGGAAGTTTTCCCATTGTAACTCTTAAAAAAAAGGCTTTATCATATCACTGTATAT
>NC_134796.1:8129456-8139456 GCF_046742065.1 Oratosquilla oratoria | reverse complement strand
GAGTGTTGAAAAAAGAAGCTTATTTACAAAGATGCGGTATTGAAACACGTTAACATTGGATAAATGAGACGAGCACACTTTATTACTGGTCTTTCATCTTGTTACACTGACGACTTTTGTGGATACGAGTTGCGTTCATGAAAACTTAACCAACAATTTTGTGATTAGTGTTGAATAAGAAGAGATATACAATTTTTTTTCCTTTCATTTGCTTTTGTTCGAAGTTTTCTCTTAACAAAATAATATTTGTAATATGAAACGCAGAAATGAATAAGATAACATGAGGCAGCTGTAATAAAATAATATTATGATAATGATAATGAGAACATTATAATAATAATAATAATGAAATAATATAAATAAAAATAACAGTAACAACACCAATGATGCCAATAAAAGTAAGAACGCTAATGACAAAAGTGAAGGTAATAACGCTAAGGATAATGAAATAATAACGATAATGACAACAATAAAAATAATGACGATAATGACAATAGAAAAAATAATAATGATAACGACAACAATGGTGGTAATAACGATAATGACAACGGCGATGTAACGATGATGACAAAGGCGATGGTAAGACCTACAATTACAAGGGCGATGGTAATGGCGGTAATGACAAGGGCGATGATAATGGCGGTAATGACAAGGGCGATGGTAATAGCAATAATGACAGCAATGGTGGCAATAACGATAATGACAAGGGTGATGATAAGAACGATAACAAGGGCGATGGTAATAGCGGTAATGACGAGGGCGATGGTAATAGCGGTAATGACGAGGGCGATGGTAATAGCGGTAATGACAAGGGCGATGGTAACAGCGGTAATGACAAGGGCAATGGTAATAGCGGTAATGACAAGGGCGATGGTAATAGCAGTAATGACAGCAATGGTGGTAAAAACGATAATAACAAGGGCGATGGTAAGAACGATAATAACAAGGGCGATGTTAATAGCAGTAATGATGAGGACGATGGTAATAGTGGTAATGACAAGAGCGATGTTAATAGTGATAATGACTAGGTGGATAGTAATGACGATAATGACAAGGGTGATGATAGCAACGATAATGACGACTATGGCAATAACGATAATTACAACGACGATAACAATAAAAACAATAACAGCGATGGCAATAACAACAATGACAAGGACGATGGTATTAATGATAATGACAACGACGATGGCAATAACGATAATGACAACGACGATGGCAATAACGATAATGACAACGACAATGGTAATAACGATAATGAGAACGGCGATGGTAATAACGATAACGACCGCGACTATGGCTATAACAATAATGACAACGACAATGGCAATAACTGTGATGAACACGACGATGGTAATAACGATAATGACAATAACGTTGGTTACAACAATAATGACAACGACGATGGTAGTAATGATAATGACAACAACGCTGGTAATAACGATAATGCCAACAACGATAGCAATGATAATAACGATAACAACGATAGATAAAAGTGGCACCCGGTGTTGTAGAGATCATTCGAGCTAGATTGAAAATTCTCTAATGCTAAGGTGGTGTCACAGATACTAATGGAATATTTTGGCTGCTGCCTTAAAAAAAAAAATACATACATGAAATAGTGTCACCCTATTGGAAAAAGCGAATCGAGATATACTGTAACACCTTCGCTACTGAGAGACAGCTGAAGCTAAAGAGTACAAATAGATTGTGCTTGAGGATAGAGCCATGTAAGCTTTTGGACATAAACACACTGAAAGGAATGGCAGTAGAATTGAGTGAATAATCATTAATAGAGGCCAAGTTGGGAATAATAGACATGGAATTGCCCAGTGCAGGCCTTATGGTCTCTTGCAGTCTCCTTCATTCTTGTGTTCTTATAAAGAAGTGGGCGGATAAGATAAACAAGAACACGAATGGTGAGAGAAAAGTAAGTGAAAAGGGTAGGTTCTTGAAAAAATACGAGGGTAAGGACTAAAGAAACTTAGAATAAAGATAAAGTACAGAGAAAACATTGGACGGAAAAATAATTTTTTTAAAAGTCGAGTTTTGAAGGATGCACAATTTTTTTTTTCAAGCATTAGGAAAATGTAGGTAAATAGTAAGAAAAATAGAAATAAACAAATACAACCATTGTGTAGGAAAGATATAAAACAGTTCTACATAGAAGTAATTAAAAAAAGAAAGGAAAAATATGAAATGCTTTAAAGGAGAAAGAACAGACAAAAGAGCAATGACAGTGAAGAAGAGAGATCTACGAGAGGTTTAGAAAGGATTTAAAAAAGTCTTTCTGAGAAAGAAATTATTTGGTGTTCAAAGTAAATACACAGAGAGGACGAAAGTAGAAATGGAAATGGAAATTGTATATGAGGAAGATAAAAAAAAAAAGGAGAGAAGAAGTCAGAACGATGGTGGGGAATTACCTTGAAAAACGTTAGGATGGAGATGGTGAAAGAATAAGAAATGTAAAAGATAAGAAGAGTAAAGATGAAGAGGAAATTTTGGAAGGAGAAAACATGGTATGGAAGATGCTGGAACGAACAAGAATTAAGAAAGGAGTGGATATTGATTGGAGATACAGACGAAGTTTTGAAAAAAAGAAAGGAACAAATATGTGTAAATGAATGCAATTTTTCAAATGCACAAGGCATAGAAAAATATTGGAAGATTGAAAGGAACTACATATTGCCAACTTTGGAAAGGAAACGAGCCATATAGAGGCATAAGTTTACCGAGATATTGGTAAGAATTTTGTTAGGGAGTTTAAGGGAAGAGAAAATTAAAATGATATAGAAACAGAAGGGGAAATGTGGACAAGGTTTTCATAACGAGTCAGTTAGTGAATTTTACAGCTAGAACAGCAAGGAATCATTTGTGGTATTGTGTTATTTATGGGTTTTAAGAAGACATGAGGAAGTAAATAGATTACATTAGAGCAGGGATTCTCAACCCTTTCTATGCCTCGCAACCCTAGAAAATGTTCTAATATGTTCTCGCACCACCTCAAAAGGAACTCATGTGAACTTGTATCTCTTATGAACAGGAAGACGACAATACGTACTGAGTTTGAGCAACGAACTTATTTACGCTAGTTTTTGTATAACATGAAAAGTAAAATAGAAGAAGAAGAAAGCGAAGAAGAAGGAAAAAAGGAAGAGGAAGGAGAAGAACAAGAACGCGAAGAAGAACACGAACAAGAAGAAAAAGAAAAGAAAGAAGAAGAAGAAGAAGAAGAAGAAGAAGAAGAAGAAGAAGAAGAAGAAGAGGAAGAAGAAGAAGAGGAAGAAGAAGAAGAAGAAGAAGAAGAAGAAGAAGAAGAAGAAGAAGAAGAAGAAGAAGAAGAAGAAGAAGAATAAGAAGAAGAAGAAGAAGAAGAAGAAGAAGAAGAAGAAGAAGAAGAAGAAGAAGAAGAAGAAGAAGAAGAAGAAGAAGAAGAGGAACACGAAGAGGAAGAACGCGAAGGAGAAGAAGAAGAAGAAGAACACGAAGAGGAAGAACGCGAAGGAGAAGAAGAAAAAAAAACGCGGAGAAGAACGTGAAGAAGAAGAAGAAGATGAAGAAGAAGAAGAAGAAGAAGAAGAAGAAGAAGAAGAAGAAGAAGAAGAAGAAGAAGAAGAAGAAGAAGAAGAAGAAGAAGAAGAAGAAGAAGAAGAAGAAGAAGAAGAAGAAGAAGAGAAGAAGAAGAAGAAAAGAAGAAGAAGAAGAAGAAGAAGAAGAAGAAGAAGAAGAAGAAGAAGAAGAAGAAGAAGAAGAAGAAGAAGAAGAAGAAGAAGAAGATGATGAAGAAGATGATCTCCACAAAACAACTTAAAAATACGGTGGTTCAGAGCACGACCCCTTATCCAATTGATGGTCTCTACACAAGTATATATATATATATATATATATATATATATATATATATATATATATATATATATATATATATATATATATATATATATATATATATTCAGTTTTGGAAGCAATGTTTTTGCTGCTAAAACATGACGATGAAGGAAAAAGTAGGTAGAAACACAATGGCAAAAGCCGACAAGACTGTGAGAATCAACACCGTGTGAGATCGAAACCTTTATTGGTACGACGTTTCGCTCGTTATAGCTTTTTCAAGTACAGTACTTGAAAAAGCTGTAACAAGCGAAACGTCGTACCAATAAAGGTTTCGATCTCGCACGGTGTTGATTCTTACAAACTTGCAAGTGCCGAATCTCCCATTTCATCAGTGCAGAAAATCCAGATTTATTCCCTAGCATTAGAGGAGCTCCGCCAGTGTATTCAGAGCCAATAGTTTGGATATCTAAATTGTGTTTGGCAAGGAAGTCTTTCACAAACTGGTACACATATTTTCCCTGTGGTTATTTTCAGCTCTTCACAAAAGAGTAAATCTTCTTTCACATTACCATCAGTGACATACCTATCCAATTCAATGAGTTGACTGCAATTTGATATATCAGTTGATTCATCCAACTGGAGAGAGATCTTCAGGAAACTAGACCTGGCATCTGAGATAACTTGATCCAATATATCTTTACTCAAATCACCAATTCGGTTGTGAATGACATTATTCAGTAGGGGCAATAATTCAAGTTCTTTTTTTTTTTTCTCTTTGGCCCAAAATAATTGTTGCCACTTCTAATGCCCATGTATTGATCAGCTCTTTTGTAATTGTATGGGGGTTCTTAGATTTGGCTACTTTTTTGTATTAGGCGAGTGTTTTTCTTAGGGCTCTTGAAATGGACGTAATATAGTTCTTTGGAAATAACATCACAGAAAATATCATTAAAATAGGTCCCCCTTCGCAATGCTGGAAGGTTGGTTTTTGTATAGAACAGCCCTAGTTTTCTGGCGCTACTACCGTCCAATACACTCATATGAAAGATGCCTAAGGATGAAAATCACCCAGTACCGCTCACCTAGTACAAATCTGCTTTTAGACCGATTCTTCGATGTGGGAACGCAAACTTGTCAGTAAAAATAATGTAAACAGCAGCTGGCAGGAAGCAACGGCACCTATCTTGAATTGTTAATTTGAATAATATCCACATTATTTTATTAGATTATCATTAAAATATATTACTGCATTATTTTAATGTATTTTATTTTCTGTAAAAAAGTGTTTTTATTAATACAGTTTACACAGTAAAACTCAGACATACAAGGTTACTGATTCACATTACTTTGTTATCTATCAGCACTATACCAAGCTTTCATCCCGTTTTCTGTATATCAGTATGTAACACTGGGTAACTTAACAATAGTCTTTTTCTTTTCCACTGCCGTTAAAGTAGTTAAACATTTAGATTTATGTAATTATTACCTTTGCTAAATTACCAAATCCAAAGTTTCGCACCCCCTAAAATGTTATCTCGCACCTCCTGTTGGGAACCATTGCATTAGAGGGAGTACTGGAGGTAGAGTTTTGATCAGAAATATATGAAAAGGATAAAGGGTGTAATTGAAAGTGAAAGCGTAGATAGCGGACAACATAGAGGAACCAATGATTTTGCTCTGCATTGTGTGAACAACCTGACTATATTACCAGAAATGAGATAGAATATAAATTACCTAAAAAATGGCTATAGCACAGCAAGAATAAAAGAAATCATACAAGGAATTTGTTAAAAATTGAAGCAGAAATGTCAGTGAAGGGGGAATGTACACTAGCACAGCCTGATTGAGATGACATTGAACTTAAGTAGTAAATTCTTGTGTTACTTTTGGTAGTATTTTGAAGTATTTTAGTAAACTGTTTCTGAACTGACCTTGACCATTCTATCTTGGTTTTTCACCTTGGTCTTTGGATCACGTGTTGGACTCGTGATCGACAGCTATTTCCCTCCCGGAAGAGAGCTTAGAGCTCGTATGACCGATCTATGGGTAATGTTATGACCTTACACGTACACACACACACCCAACTCCCCGCCCACGAGAGTTGGAGTAACGACTCGAAGCGCAGCGATACTGAAATAATTTCAGACCTGGGCAGGATTCGAACCAGGTACCGCCAGCACCACCGTACTGACAGCCTGGGACTTTACCAACTGCGTCACCGAGTCGTGTAATACGCTGATTTTGTAGTAATAGGTCTTTTCGCTTACATTGCTCATACAGCTACCAGAGATACTAAATTTTCTTTGGAAACTCATAATGAAGGTGCTTCCTGAAGCATACATCCAAACATGGACCCAGGCATGTACCCAAGAAGGGAATCTTGATATACACATTTTTCTATCGTGAATTATAGGGAAGAATTTTATTTCATCTTTTCTAGGTTGTTATGCCCCATGAATGTCTTTAGACATATATGCAGAATATGTTACCGGGATAGAAGAATGAAACAGTGAATACATAAGTTTATATTAGGTAACATTTGAAACAGGTGGCTAGAATACATGCATAATAAGAAAGAGTAAGATAGAAACCCACAGACAGATTCTGCCTGCTACTCTTGCAGATAGGTTTAATACGATTCACACCTTGTTGTCTTTGTTTGATGACCTTGTCGGCATCACTCTTTTCTGCACTTCCCTTATGGAAGCCCTTAATTCACTTAAATCTTCTATTAGATCACCATGCACTCTGTGTTCTTTCCAGAGAGAGGTAAGGTATGGTAAGGTAAGGTAAATTTCTGAATCTATGTATCATTTTGGTCATCCTCCTCTGTACCGATTCTAGTGAACTGATATCCATTCTATAAGACGGAAACCAAAACTGTACCGCATAGTCAAGGATGGATCTAACTAACGACAGATAGAGTTTGATAACTACCTCTGTTAGCTCTATTTTTGACACGAACGCATTTTTTTCCTGGACTTAAGGTCTGAACTGACTAGCAATCTCAAGTCTCACACTCAGTTTTCCTGAAAGTGTGATATCTATGCTACATAAGCTTTCTGGCTTGTGTAAACCTACATTTAACACACTGTACTATGAGATATCGAAGTCCGTTTATCATTTCACTGTCCATGACAACAATTTGTTAAGATCTTCCAGCAGTATTCCGGCATCTTTTCTTGACCTAATTTGGTGTCCTATTTTAGTGTCGCCCGGAAACTTACTAACATCACTAATAATCCTATTGTCCAAGTCGTTTATATACGTAATGAACAATACAATCAGCTTGGAAAATTGTAAGATCAGATGAAATAAGATATAGTAGATAAATGACTACAAATGAAAGCATAGCTTGTAAATATAGTCACACATGATGCACGAGTTTCAGCAAAGGATGGAGCATTTTGGATAAGACGTAATATTCCACAAGACGGAAGTGTTGGAGCCCATATTATTCCAGCTTATTGGGAATTAACTGTATCAGGACGTTCAAACCTCTATTTTGGCACAAACGAAGAAGAATAAGGAATATATTCAAGAAAATATTTGTTTTTAAAGTCTAAGATAAGTCGTAACATTCCATAAGACGGAAGTGTTGGAGCCCCTATTGTTCCAGCTTATTGGGGATTAACTGTATCAGGACGTTCAAACTTCCATTTTGGCACAAACGAAGAAGAATAAGGAATATATTCAAGAAAATACTTGTTTTTATAGTCTAAGCTACTGAGGTAGAATTACAGTTCCTAATAAGATTGGTTAGTGTTAGACGTAATCAAAGAAAAACTGCCACCCGGTGTGGAAGTTTTTGTCCGTTATTGGCTGTAAACCTCGTGGCCACCAAGGGGGTTTCACAGAAGTGAAAAGTCTGGGGATAACTGTGACAAAAAGGGGACTCCAGGCACGGAGTGTGCACGAAATACACGGAAGCGATGCAGAACAAAGAGTTTGCCGACTTAGTCGGAAGAAGACGCCCTCACAATTGAAATCTGAATGAGACTCGATTACTCATCCGTGTAAATTGCCTTCTGTATCACAACCTTCAAGGGTATCAAACCCTTGGGATCAGAAAATATATGACGTTATCAGCGGGATTAACGTTATTGCGTCAGGCTGGAAATCAATAATGCTCGTATATCAGGGTAACACCAGATTATATCATTCATTTGATGGTTTGATCATAACTTGAACCTCGATGGTATGATATTTCACTCGGACTGGTATGATTTCCATAAATTGATAAGAATTATTGACTGACAGAAGATTAACAGTGAGCTGTATCAGGGAGTTGTTAAGCTCTAAAGATGTCAGTGTCCAATTTGTCCGTTACGAAGAAACGGTCAGGATAATATATATATATATATATATATATATATATATATATATATATATATATATATATTTATGTATATATATATATATATATATATGTATTTATGTATATATATATATATATATATATATATATATATATATATATATATATCATGATAATACTATGAATAGACGGAGAGGGAATTAAGAATGATGTACAAATACGGTCAAATTATGTGAGGTGAATGACCAACTGATATTGATAATCATTAACTAATAAAAATGGGTAAGAGAGAGAGAAGGGGAGAATGAAAGAGACAGAAAGAGAGAGAGAAAGAATAGAAAGAGGAGAGAAAGAAATAGACGTATATATGAATAAAGCTAGGAAAAGAATCAAACTAAGATACAGGTGAGAATAAACATATCAAAAATATAAAAATGACGACAGAGAAATTGGTGTCCAGTTCTCTTCATACAGTACAAAAGATAGGGACGTAGGATTGATGGAGAGCAATGAAGTAATAAAGTAAACGAATCTTAGCGAACAAAGGATATTGCCGCGAGAAAGTGTACCTAACTTGCATGCAAAGAACAATTCATGTAAATCTCTGAAAAATGAAAAAAGATTCGAAGGAGATAGATGAGACATGAAAGAGGCGCAGGATGTGAAGAAATAAAGGCGTGAGCAGCGGAGTGGTAAAACCGGGGTATGGTGGGGGGGTGACTGTAGCATTTCTATGTTAGAATAACAGCGAGGCAGATGAGAGTGCGAGGGAGGGGGAAGCAGGGCCAAATGGAATATTCTCGAGGGTTCAGAGGAAGAGGAGGTGAAGAGGGAGGAGGAGGAGGAGGAGAAAGGGGGGAGATAGTAGTTCAGGACGATGAGGGAGGGAGGAAGAGGAGGGGAATGGAAAGAGAAAGGAGGGGAAACGAAAAGGAGGGGAAAGGAAGGGAAATGAAAAACGGAGAAGGAAGAAGAGAAGGAAGAGGAGATGGAGGAACAGGATGAAGATGATAAGGTATGACAGAGGAGAAAGTGCCTAAGAGGAGGAAGGGAAAAAGGATGAAAAGGGAAAGGAGAAAGCAAAAGAGGAAAGGGAAAGAGGAGGAAAAGAAAAAGAGAAAAGGGAGGAGGAATAGGAGGAGTATGAAATATTTGAAGAGTGTGAAGGCTATGAAAGCTTTCAGGAGAGGACTTGGAGACGAAGGCGGAAGTAAACGACAAGAAGCGGGATAAAAAGAAAGGAAAGGGGAAGGCTGAACAAAAAAATAATCAGAAGAGAGAGATTAAGACGAAGAAAAGGAAAATAAAAAGAAGGAAAACACAGGAGGAAATGAGAAGGAGAACGAAAGGGAGGAGAATAAGTAGAAGAGGTGGAAGGCGATAGAAGGATGAGAATAGCGTGGGTTTGAGAAAGAGGCTGGGTAGAAAGAACCATGACAGAAAACTGAAAAAAAGAAGTGTATAAAAGGAAGAGGAAGGAAGGGAGGAAAGCAGGAAGGAAATGATGACGTAAAGTGAAATGCAGGCAGCAAATGCACTGACATGAAGTGCGACTTGCAAAGGAGCTTCATGATATAATGAAGGAAGTAATTGTGGAAGCAACGACGACGCTCTCGGTGCTAGGAAGATGAAATAGAAGAAAATCCTCAGGATGGAGACTGAGAAGAAAAATATGTAAATATTCCTTAATAATTTTTCTCTTCACTTCCTGTGCATACAAGTGGAATCTTCGCGCAGGGGGTAATGTGTCCATTTTCTTCTTCTCTCTCTCTCTCTCTCTCTCTCTCTCTCTCTCTCTCTCTCTCTCTCTCTCTCTCTCTCTCTCTCTCTCTCTCTCTCTCTCTCTCTCTC
>NC_134796.1:8109456-8124456 GCF_046742065.1 Oratosquilla oratoria | reverse complement strand
TCGGAGTCTTCGTTCACTGTAAGAAATAAGGTCACATCAACCGGTGTTTTACTATCATTATGCATTTTTTGAGATAAAGTGTTTAAGATAGTTAAAGGCAAAGAAGTCCCACTAGTTAGCTGAGAGTCTGACGGTGCTAAAAGAAGTGTGAATGAAGCTGCCCGTGTGCTAAGCGATGGTCCATTATTGACATATTGACAACATTAGTTTTCATTCAGAGGAAGTAAAGTATCACAATGAGTGCAAACGAAGCTACATGAATAAGGCAAAATCTGTTTATTCGTCAAAACAGGACAACAGTGAACACTTGCAGGTATCCCAAGATGCACTTGCATCCCTTTTCTCATATAGTGAGGCATCTCTTATAGATAACAACCGACAGGAATACCTCACTTTACTCTATCGTCGATACAGTGAATTGTTCAAAAGAGCAGCAAAGGAAAGAGATCTAACGATTGAAAGGATTTGGGTGACAGGGTAAAACTGGATAAACTAAGTAAGGACCACGGATTGGTACTTTTTCTAGCAGTACGTTAAATGACACAGCTCTCCATGAGGGAATACGTCCCGTGTTTGAAGCATATACCCTCTTTATCCGCTGTACTCTTTGTTCATTGGAACAACCGATAAGCAAGGATGCAGTTTCCAGGCATAGGGGTATAGCATCCATCACACGAAATGTCACTTCGAGAAAGAGGTGGACTGTGACTAGGTCTATTCGATGTAGTTACCAAGCTTTTGGACATGACAGGTCTCGTTATATCCGAAGAGACAGCACAAGAACTGAAACCGTCACGAATGGCTATGGACAACTCAGACTTGGTCAGCATAATGAAAGAGAGAAAAGATACCTTAAATCCATTTAGATTATCTGATGACCAACTCTATTACCTAACGACAGTGAAAGCAGCCTCAAATGAGGTAAAGGATGTCCTACTCCAGACAGTTCAGAAGGAGACTCAGTAGTACCAGGAGTTTGTTGGGGAATGCTAAGACGACTCTGGAAGGTTTGAAAAAATAAATATATATATATGAAACGTCGGAAGGCTAAGAACTTTGCAAGTGATGTTGTCAAAGTCAAAGTCACCGCCAAGGACTAGAAGATCAAGGAGATGAAGAGCACCAGAGATTTCTTTGGTCGGCTACTGTATCTGGCTGCCTCACAAAGCGTGGACTTAGCTACAGTCCTTATATACCCTCTCAATACTTTCCCATTCTTTCTCTGTCGTCTTAACGGGGCATTGAACAAAATAGCCATGTCAGTCCTCACAAACGAAGCAGATGGAGAAAAAATCGAGGATAGGGTAACTAATAACAGAGAGCTTGCCAACATATATGTGTATCTGATAGATACCATGTTCTTCTTGCACACCCTTCCAAGCCTACCTACTAGCTTTAGTGGGCTGGCTATGACAGTTCTTCGGAAGCTTGCTCCTTTGCTGCAGAAGTGCACCTTGTGTGTAATTATATGGAGAAGCGGTATCCATTGAGGGGCATGAGCATGAGGAACGTGGAGATTCCCATACTGTCTACAGAGTTACAGAACCATCCTAACGAAGACCAGTTAACTTTCGTGGTGCATTACAATCAACTATATGTAAAACTGAGTGGTTGAACTTCCTTGGACGAGAATGGATGTGTCGAAATTATGCATTTGTATTGGAAGGACACACAGTCTACCTTGCTGTGGGTCAGTCTTGTTTTACTTACACAGCTAAACAAAGACAACTACAGCTTCGTCAGGTTAATGAACTAAAAAGAAGTCTTGAAGAGGTAGACACAAGACTCGTTTTCTATGCACAGTGTGTCTCATAACTTGATCCTGAGCTGTCCAGAATGGTAACTGATCAGAGTGCTGATACGGATGTGTTTGTTCTACTCATACACCATACAGCACATATCTCTGTCCATAGTAATAATGATATTAATAATAGAGTAGGTACCGAAACAGCCTTGTAAGGACCAGTAGGTCTGTTGCTGTTCGATTGTCTATGTTGTAGTTACACGTTAGTATTTTCGATCTCTCTTACATTCAGTTTACCCGGCCGATGCACAATTATGTAGCTTATAGTCACCCCTTGTCTTTGACTATTATGTTATGCCTTTCTTGCATGGATTTTGTGTTCACCGGCAAGTCATCTCGCCTATGTGTAGAATTGCAATTTTGTGTTAATAATAATAATATAAAAAGTCCAAAATACTATAAACTAACCGAACAAGTGGGTCTGCCCCACATCTATCATAACTCTTACTTCCTTTTGTTTTTTCTTTCCCTCCTTCTCTATCTCACTTTCTCCTTTTCTCCTTCTCTTTTTTCTTTTTTCTCTTGCTCCTCCTTTTTTTCTCATTTTCCTTTTTTCTTCTTCCTTTTTCCTTTTTCCCTTCTCTTTTCTTTTCTTTTTCTCCTCCTCCCTTTCCTTTTTCTCCTTCTCATTTATCTTTTTTCACTTTCTCTTTTTCCTTTTTTTCCTCTTCCTTTTTATTTTTCTTATTCTCCTTTTCCTTTTTTCCCTCTCCTTTTCCTTTTCTTTCCTTTTCCTTTTTTCTTCTCCTTCTCCTTTTTTCTACTTCCTTCTTCTCTTTCCCCTTTTCCTTTTTTCTTTCTCCTTCTCCTTTCCCTTTTTTCTCTTTATCTTTCTCCTTTTTCTTTTTTCTCCTCCTTCTCCTTCTTCTCCTTCTCCTCCTCCTACTCTTTCTCTTTCTCTTTATCTCTTTATCTCTCCTTCTCTTTCTCTTTCGTTTTCTTTCTCTTTCTTGCTCTCTCTCTCTCTCTTTCGTTCTCTCTCTCTCTTTCGTTCTCTCTCTCTCTCTCTCTCTCTCTCTCTCTCTCTCTCTCTCTCTCTCTCTCTCTCTCTCTCTTTCTTATTCTCTCTCTCTCTTTCTTACTTTCTATATCTGTTCCTTTTTCTCTTTCTTTTCTCTTTTTCTTTTTCTTAATCTTGCTCTTTCTCTTTCCCTCTCTTTCTCTCTTTCTTTGTCTCTTTCTTTCTCTTTCTTCCCTCCTTTCTTCTCCTCTCCGGCCCTCACTCCTTTTCTTCCCCTCTCTTCTTTCCTCCTTCACTCCCTACCTCCCTCCTTCCGTCTCCTACTCTCTCCCTCCCTTACTCTCTCACTCTTTTACTCACTGACTAATTTGCTCACTCAATTACTTATTCACTTACTCACTCACTTATTCAATAACTCACTCTTTCCCTCCTCACCTCTCTCTTCCCTCCCTTCTCTCTCTCTCTCTCTCTCTCTCTCTCTCTCTCTCTCTCTCTCTCTCTCTCTCTCTCTCTCTCTCTCTCTCTCTCTCTCTCTCTCTCTCTCTCTCTCTCTCTCTCTCTCTATCTATCTATCTATCTATCTATCTATCTATCTATCTATCTATCTATCTATCTATCAGTCTCTCTCTCTCTCTCTCTCTCTCTCTCTCTCTCTCTCTCTCTCTCTCTCTCTCTCTCTCTCTCTCTCTCTCTCTATCTATCTATCTATCTATCTATCTATCTATCTATCTATCTATCTATCTATCTATCTGTCTATCTATCTATCAGTCTCTCTCTCTCTCTCTCTCTCTCTCTCTCTCTATATATATATATATATATATATATATATCTATCTATCTATCTATCTGTCTATCTCTCTCTCTCTCTCTCTCTCTCTCTCTCTCTCTCTCTCTCTCTCTTTCTCTCTCTGTAAAGGAGGTATATAGAGTCTTATACCCATTATCAATGGATCGTACATATGATAATTTCCCTTTTTGTCTTTAGATCTCATATAAGACTGAAAGACTCTTTATACGTTTTCCTTCCTATAGAACCTATATGTCACGTAGATCCTCAAATACCTGCAGGGTCTTCTTCCCCTCCTTTGCATCCTTCGCTGCAGCGCATCAGAGTCTGGGCTTGGAGGCTTACTTGGATACGCAATTATCAGCAACACGTCGACTGCAAGAGGGAGGGCATAGTGTATATCAAAGTGTACATGTAGCCAATCAGCGAGCACAGGTGCAATCGCAGTAAGGTTCCCGACTCGGGTTTTCCCTGCGAATTTTCGCCGACTTTAACGATGTTGGTTCGCTTATTCAGCGCCCGTGAAAATTCCGACGAGATTTTTTTCTTTTCTTTTTTGTGCCTCTTCGTGAAATTTTGACTCGGGATGTGGGGCTATACCAGATGGAAGAAGAACTCTAACGGGTAGATGGAGATTTTTCTTTATAGGTAGAAACGCTTTAATCCACACATATAAATATGTTCTCACGTGCATATCTTCCTATGAGCGGCGTGTTGATTTTACCTCATGCTGAGGTGAATCAACTTTGCCGAATAAAACCAACTGACATTAACAAGCATAAAATCCTTAAAGAGGGAATAGACATCCTTCTAGGCAGCGAAGTGTCCTTTGAGATAATTCACTCCAGTATTTCTTTAACCATATTCTTCTGAGTGTCTCTTCACAATTAAATCAAATTACCTGTTTGTTAGAATCATGGAGTCCCTCCTATTAAGTAATAGGGACTTAGTCAAATTATCTACAGAAAGATACATGTGTGTCAATATGCTTATACATTGTTATCGACAAAGAGCTTTCTTCATGGATGGAAAGAGGTTGTTGCCCAGCGCCTTGGAGTCTCAAACCAAAGGCTCAAACACCACAGTAAATGAATTAGCCTTCCTGAATAACTGGCTGCTTAATTCCCTTCCCCCGTCCCTCCCTCCCTCTCTTCAACATTTTCATTCTTCGTCTCCCTCTGCTTCCCTCTCCCCTACTATCTCCCTCTACCTCTTCTTCTCCGTCGACTTCCTATTGTACTCCATCTTTTCCCTCTCGCTCTCTCCCTGTCCCTGTCCCTGTCCCTGTCCCTGTCCCTGTCCCTGTCCCTGTCCCTGTCCCTGTCCCTGTCCCTGTCCCTGTCCCTGTCCCTGTCCCTGTCCCTGTCCCTGTCCCTGTCCCTGTCCCTGTCCCTGTCCCTGTCCCTGTCCCTGTCCCTGTCCCTGTCCCTGTCCCTGTCCCTGTCCCTGTCCCTGTCCCTGTCCCTGTCCCTGTCCCTGTCCCTGTCCCTGTCCCTGTCCCTGTCCCTGTCCCTGTCCCTGTCCCTGTCCCTGTCCCTGTCCCTGTCCCTGTCCCTGTCCCTGTCCCTGTCCCTGTCCCTGTCCCTGTCCCTGTCCCTGTCCCTGTCCCTCTCCCTGTCCCTCTCCCTGTCCCTGTCCCTGTCCCTGTCCCTGTCCCTGTCCCTGTCCCTCTCCCTGTCCCTCTCCCTCTCCCTCTCCCTCTCCCTCTCCCTCTCCCTGTCCCTGTCCCTGTCCCTGTCCCTGTCCCTGTCCCTGTCCCTGTCCCTGTCCCTCTTCCTCTCCATTTCCCTCTCCCTCTCCCTCTCCCTTATCCCCCCTCCTCTTCTTCTTCTCCGTCTCCCTCTTCCTCTTCCTCTCTATCTCCTTCTACCTCATCCTCTCTCTCTCTCTCTCTCTCTCTCTCTCTCTCTCTCTCTCTCTCTCTCTCTCCTTCTATCCTGTTTATCCTTCATTTACTCTCCCTCTCCTCTTTCCTCCTAGTCCTCCATGAAGTCTCCACTTTCTCTTTCTACTATCCTTCAGTTTTCACTTACCTCTCTTCTCCCAACTTTTTTCATTCCCACTTCCTCCACTCTACCCTGTGGTTACACCAACTCCTTCTCCTATTTTCAATTCCTTCATTTCCTCCTATCTCTACCATCTTCAGCTCCCTCCTTTCCCTTACGCTCCCTTCTCTTTATAACTCTCCTTCCACTCTTCGTTCTCTTCTACCATCTCAACCTTCCCCTTATTCTTTACTCTTTTCCCCCAACTCTCCTTTCCCTTTTACCCTTTCATTTCCCTTTCCTTTCCCTTCATCATTTGACTTCGGTCTTGTCTTCACTTGGTTTCCAGAACAAAGTCAGTTAGAGTTGGCAGTTTCCTTCATAGGGAACCAAGAATGTGCTGATATCCGTTTCTTCTAAATTGGAGGATATTTGTAGTGTTTGACGCCGGAGCTAGTCTTTTTGGTTAGGTACATTCCTACCATGAAGAAAAATACATTATGATTTACTGTGAATTTAGT
This sequence comes from Oratosquilla oratoria, assembly GCF_046742065.1. Lineage (NCBI taxonomy): Eukaryota > Metazoa > Arthropoda > Malacostraca > Stomatopoda > Squillidae > Oratosquilla > Oratosquilla oratoria. The sequence goes on along the minus strand of NC_134796.1, from coordinate 8,118,399 downwards.
AACGTATAAGTGTTGCATATAACGTCCTAAAGGGTGACATTGAAGAAGTGTTTATGGCGCCTATGCAATGTTTTCTTCCAGCGTTTAAACAGAGAGTAATCATCTGATTGTAATGGGAGCGTGTAATGTTGTATAACTATTTACATATGTACACTTATGTACAAATCCGCCTGACGGATTCCTGTTACTATGTATACCCCGCCAAATAAATTGATGTTTTCCGGCGCATTTGGGCACGGGACGCGATGTGAGCCAGTCTCTTGTCAGTCGTGAGCTAGAGAGCACACAGTTTTTCCAGTGTTGTCAAATCTCTTTATTTATACAGTATATCTACAATTATTACGACTTTCATTTAACCCACCATTATATGATCGTGACAACGATAAAAACACGTCATTGTGCGACATTTTAGTGACATTGTCAGTGACTAACTATACAAAGCTAGTACTAGTTAACTATTGGTTTTCGCAGTTTTTTCGGCGCTTGTGTTTTTTTTTCTCCCTTGATAATTTTCCAGTTAGGTTATTTAACTCTGCATTGAATGCAATCACTAATTATTGAAATTATGGACTGCTTGGTATTATTTGATGGACATCAATTCAAGCCGATTTCGTCTCCGATATTTAAGCCTCGTCTCCAGGCTGCTAGCTACCTACGTCGGCCCAGACTGTTATCATCAGAGTGCTACGGGTTTCCTCAATGTATTGCTGCAATTTTTCTACGTTTCCCATCATTGTGCACGTGGAAGTTGTCAGATGAGTCTTGTCTTCCAGCTCCACGTGGCATCCATTACAGGGCGTGTTGTGAGACTGCCATATTGTCATCGTGAGTATTATAGTTACCCCCTTCCATTAATTTAATTTTCTTTTAGTCTTCTTATGCCATGGGAGACTAATTTTATTTAAACAATACTGTCCTTTTTTATGTCATTGCTCATCTTTTCATGGTTTTGTAGATGTGCATGAGCCAGGATTACGTGCGTAAGTGTTGATCGGCAGCTAATCCCTGTGTGAATGAGAGCCATGCAGGAATTCATTGATGCATCACATTTCAACCCTATAGACTTCCCTGATGCTCAAGCATACTTGCTTGCTCTTTGAAACAAGTTCAGACATACTGTTGCCACTCCAGGTGAACCTCTTGGAATTACTAATCTCACTCAGCGTCATATACCCCTTCGTGAGAACTCTAAACCACATTACATTCCCGCATACAGAATGCCACATAGTTAACGTATGATTGTAGATAACATTATCCAAGACAAGATTGCGCAAGACATTATTAAATCATCAAGCAGTGAATGGAATTTTCCTGTCTTTGTTGTCCATAAACACGATGTTTCCTTCCTTCCGACAGTAGACTCCAGAGAGGTAAATAAGCTTACAATCCCAGATAGACATCCCATCTCTATATTACAAGATCTCTTGCACTCCGTCGGTGAAAACAACGTAGTTCTCACGACCTTGGACCTTATGTTGGGATATTTCCAGATTCCTCTTGCTCCAGAGTCTAGGCTTCTGACAGCCTTTAGCACGCCCACAGGTCATTAACACATCAAATGACTAGCCATAGGTCTCGTTTTAGCTCATTCAGTGTTCATACGACTTATACACACAGTCCTTGCAAGTCTAGTAGCTCATTTAATGTTTATATACCTCAATGGCGTGGTCATCGTTTCCAAATCCGTTAGCGAAAATTTACACACTCTTCACACTGTCTTCTTACGACTAGCAAAAGTAGGTCTCAAACTGAAGCTTAAGAAATACTCCTTCCTTCATAAAAAAGAGAATAAGCTTCTTAGAGCATGTCTTTAATTCACAAGGAGTTTTAACCTCACAGGACAAGGTCAAGGCAGTTATTGATTTTCCACATCCTACTTCTGTTGAACACATACGTTTACTCCTTGGACTAGCAGTATTTTACAAGCGTTACATTCAAGAGGACGCTGGTATAGGAGCACCATTAAATTCACTTTTTAAGAAAGACACCTCATTCATTTGGACACCTGACCAAGAGAAAGTCTTTAATGACTTAAAGAAAGACTCAACCACGGCACCTGTCCTTGTTTTCCCAAACCACAAACTTCCTTTCATAACTTACACAAATGCGTCCTACACTGGAATCAGCGCACTCCTCATGCAACAACACGACACTAAAATTCAGACCAATTGCGCTGCGGGTTATTACTTCAACTCTCGTGGGCGGGAAGTTGGGTGTGTGTGCGCGTGTAAGGTCACAGCATTACTCATAGATTGGTCATATATGAGCTCTGAGCTCTCTTCTAGGAGGAAAATAGCTGTCGATCACGAGTTCATCACGTAATCCAAGATCATGGTGAATCAAACACACACACACACACACACACACACACACACACACACACACACACACACACACACACACACACACACACACACACACACACACACACACACACACACACACACACACACACACACACACACACACACACACACACACACGCGCACACACACACACACACACACACACATACACACACACATATGCACACACAAACACACACAATGTGATTGTAATTGGCTGTGATATAGAGGCGAGCCTCTAGAGTTTGCCCTTCCATTATGACTTGGCCGTATCAGTCCTTCCCAGAGCCAGGTCTTCAGAACTATTTTGGGTTGATTAAGCACCCAAAGACTGCTGTGAAATCTTTTCGTCTGGCTTAGGTTGACTTTCTTCGTCGCAGAATGAAAGTGAAAAAATAATTATAGGAGGAAAAAACAATTTTGTTTACAGCAGTTGAAGAATTCGAAGATGGTCCCAGGTATTATGGCGTTCTTTGATGTAGAAACGAGTCTTAAGAATCTGTTCTAGCAGAAAAAGAAATTGATGTATTGCATGACCTTAATTTCTTATATCAATTTTTAAGTGCTCATGACTCTGTATATGTGAAATTGTGTCAATGATGGAGTATATGTTCGTTTGTGTCTATGTACTGTATGCATGGGTGTTTGGCTGTGCATATATTTGTGTGTGATTTACCACGGTCTTGCATTTTGTATCACGTGTTGGATTCATGATTGACAGGTATTACCCTTCCGGATGAGACCTCAGAGCTTATAAATGGCCTGATCTATGGGTATTGCTGTGACCTTACGCGCACGCGCACACACACACGCACACACACACACACACACACACACACACACACACACACACACACACACACACACACACACACACACACACACACACACACACACACACACACACACACACACACACACACACACACACACACACACACACACACACACACACAGAGGCAAATGAATAAATGAGGTAAATGGATGAAAATGGAACCTTGGTTGAACATCAGTTTGGAATTAGAGAAAGGAAGATCATGTGTAGACCTGCTCAAAAAACAAGTTATTCTTGTTTGCATACGTTACTGTATGTTTTCACATGCTTTTTGAACTGAAAAAGCCAAAACTTACATTTATTATTATCTAGAATGTGTGAAAGGATTGCCGCATGGAGGCTGAAATTTTTAATATCTCACCAAAAGTGCCAATTTTGAGACATTTCTAAGCATATTTTGTGATATAGTTTTTATATATATTTCAGATAGAGCAACAAATTAGGTACAAAATGAATGAACAGGATATATTCTACATACATCAATCATTACAATTGATGAATTTTTCCCCATGAATTTAATAAGTACGAAACTGCTGAAAATCATGACTGGAGATGGTTTTGCACGAAGCAAGACAGAGCATGAAAGTAGTTATCAGATAAAAAGAAAATTAATGTTCCTTTGAACGTGTACAATCTGATTAACATTGTACAAAAAAGGTATGTTACTTAAAATATTTACAGAAAAATAAAAGTCCATACATTTGACATATATCATGCAAAATGGAAAGTGTAATTGTGCAACAAGTCAAACTATCAACTGAAACTACCAAAATAATCATTGTTGTGTATCAAAATGATGTTGCAGTCATTTTTTAGGTTTTTGCTTCTTGAAGCTTTCGAAGCATCGTCTGTTGTATTCCACAGTATGAAGGATATTCCTTCTGCTTTGGATCTGTGGTGATGAAATTTGCAAAATCACTTATCATCTTAACTCCACGCTCAGAGATGTCATTCACTACTCTGAGGTTTCTTACATACTCCAAGGGTTTCTTGTACTCGTAGTCCTTCTCTGGCTATGATTCAACCCGATCGAGGAGCCAGTCAGGCCCAATGTTGAGGATGTCTAACAGAAGGTGGGATTCCGGACCAATGAGATCTACTAGTGTGTTCTTGGCTGTTACCTTCCGAAACACAGGTTTTCCCTTTCTGAAGCTGTCTGGCTTCTGATTGGCATGCAGCTGAGCAACAATGTCCTGTTTCTGATTATCACTCAATTTGCTGCTGAAGAGCGCGAATGGCACGACCTCCTGTGTCAAGTACCATTTATGATTTTCCATCTTCTGAAGAACTGCTTCAGCAACCTCTGGGTCTAATCTCTTGTACCTCAACATGTCCTGAATGAGCTGAAGATCATTCACTGGAGCATCCGCAGCAGATGTTGACATCATCTACATGGGTGTGTAGAACAGAGCCAGGAAGATGCTGAATCATTCCAGCTTAGCAACAGTCTCTTCATCATACTCAAGCTGGTCACAAAACATCAGTACCGTCATGGAATACAAGTTCCTGGCCACCCATCTGGCCTGGTGAATGGCCCCTGATGAATGGCTGCTTGTAATCCATATCCTCTGTGTTAGCGTCACTGTCACTAGAATCATCCCAGGTAGTGTCATCTACGTAAGTAACTGCCTCTTGTTCTGCTGCAAGTGCAAAATAATACAATGTGGTAAGTATGTAAAACCGCAAAATAATACAATATGGTAAGTATATAAAACTTCTAACTTGTTGTATTACTCAATAGTATGATTAGTAAAAGTATGAAAGTATGATTACCTTGTTTTTACCTCTTCAGTTGCCTCCCAGCCCAGTCTACTTGTTGCTTGGATCTTGTCTCAAAGATCTTGTCATGACCCGCCATGTGACCTTTCCTCTCAGTCCTCTGGTCCTTGATGTTTTCATCTTTCTTCTCCCTGGATAATAGTCTATTGCTCTCTATATCCTGGACAGCGTCTGGAGATCCTGTGTCGAACAGGCTCTCCAATTCCAAGACAAATGCACTCCTTGTTCCTCCAGGGCCACTTGCTCACCCTTTGCTCCTCATCGCTTCTCTGTACTTCTCATGGAGTTTCACGAAGAGCCTTATGCAGTTCTGTCTGGTCATCGTCTTGATCCTAGCCATCTGCCAGAATGGGATGATAGTTTCAGCCGTTTCATAGGTGAGGTCTTGAACCATGGGTTTTCCTGTATTTTCTGGTAAACTTTGGAGATAGAGGAAGTGCTGGAATGCTTATCTGTTAGTGGGAAACTGGGAACCACAGATACAAGCTGAAGGGTATCCGACCAGGAAGGTTTCAACAAGAGATTTGGTGGACGGCTGACTTGATGCTTGGTTGTGGACTACAGGTGGAGGTTCTGAGACATCAACTGTGCGCCCTCGTAGTTCCTTGCTTAGTACCATTGTAAAATATCTTGTGGGTAGTTTTCTGGATTTAGATCGAGTTTCTGTGCTGGCCTTGCTTTTGTACTGTTCAGTATTGCCCATCATTAACAGGTTTCTGTATATATGAAATATGAAATTAAATTATGAAATTATGTATGAGTTTTGGTCTAAATTCACTTGAAATTCAAACATCTATACAACAACCATGTTTCCAGGTTAGCAAAAACGTAAGGGTTTTCAACAATTTCATATATTTCAAAATTCACGGGAAAAAATGATCAATTTTAATGATTGCTATATGTAGAGTAGATCCTGTTCTTTTATTTGATACCTAATTTGTTGTTTTATCTTAAACAGATAAAAAATATACCACAAAATGTGCTTGAAAATGACTCAAAATTGGCCCTTTTAGTAAGATAGCAAAAAAACTTCAGCCCCCATGCGGCAATGCTTTTTCAGGTCAAAAAGCATGGGAAAAAGTACAGCAACGTATGAAAATATGAAAAAAGTTATTTTTTGAACAGGTCTCATGTGTTTCCAATCTCTCAATCTTTTTGCTCGAGAGTGGTCGATGTTCTGCATGGAAGAAAAGGGCAGCGGGTTCCTTGTGAGTTGATTGTGGAAAACGTCCATTACGAGATGGCGCACGAATGATTAATATAGAAACTGGAAAATGTAGAAATATTAAAGGGAGCATACTAGAATGAATAAAGGGTTTCCTGAAAATTATAAGTATGCAAACAAAAATGAAAGGTGAAATGTCGAAATGGAGAGAAGTGAATAGTAGAGTACCAGCGGAGTAAGTATTTGGTGAATGGAATAAATAGCTAAGGAAACCTTTTTATTGATGATGCAAAGGTTATGAAAAGATTAACATTTGGAGAGGATTTTAAATCGACACAGGAAGACCTAGATATGATTATCAAATGGATTCAGATGTTGAAGGTGGAATTTAATACCAAGATATGGAAAATCTTGGAAATGACCCAAAGTAAAAGGAATCAACCAGGAAGCTATAAAATGAAGATAAAAAAAGAAGAAATGATAAAGACAAAGGAGGAAAACTGCTTAGACAATTCAATCAGAGATGATATGTCACCATAAGATTATATAAAAAGAATAACAAGAAACACTTATTATATCAACTGATATATGAGATTTATCACATGGAGTCTATTAAACTGATACGCCTCAAATTGGAATATGCAGTAGTTGTGTAGTCACTTTACATGTAGAGAGATATTAGAAAGATAGAAAAAATATAGACAGCAGCAATCAGAATGAACACAAGCCTGGCAGATAAAACATGAGGGGAGGTTAAAACACTGGAACTACCCTCTTTTGAGGAATGAAGAGATGTGTTGTAATAATGATAATTAGAGCAGAAAAAAGAAAGAAAAATATTAAACAAGAAGAATCGATGAAGATCGCATGAGACAGTAGTAAGTCGTCTTAGCAAAAATAAATGAATGAGTAAACAAATAAACAAAGAAGACGGATTACCTGAAAGAGGTGAGAAAGTACAACAGTCATCATATAAGCATGAATTTGTCGGACGTACTAGAAAAAAAAAATCTAGACCAACCACATGCGTTAATTAAAGGCAAAGTTGGAGGTACAGAAACAGGATTCCAGGAAGTTAGTTCCAACACTGTATAGTGCAATTAGGTACATGTAATCAAGTAATCGGTTGAAGCATCCACACACGAATACACACCAACACACACTAACATCAAACACCCCGAGAATATGTTATGACTTTGAGCTTTTCTAAGCTCTGCTCGGTTTGCTGCAAAAAATGTAGTTAAATTTAGACATTAAATCATCGAATCCCATGCCTAGATTCATTTTGTGGTTAAAGCCTACAGTATGAATTGAAGCAGAGAATTGTATAATTGGGTTTATTTTATCAAGTAATTACATATAACTGTGTATAATACAGTAAGCCGAGAAGAGCCTACAATAACCGTAGGTAATAATATATTCTTGGGTTGCTTGACGTCAGTGTATGACGTTTCCTAGTTCCATTAACCTCATATCACATATCATTTACTTATCTCGTGATTAACTTAAAGATGTCTCAATAGATGAAAAAAATTGAAGCACTTTTTTTTTCCCCATTGTTTTATATCAACAATAAACTCACACACAAACACACACACACACACACACACACACACACACACACACACACACACACACACACACACACACACACACACACACACACACACACACACACACACACACACACACACACGCACACACACACACACACACACACACACACACACACACACACACACACACACACACACACACACACACACACACACACACACACACACACACACACACACACACACACACACACACAAACACACACACGCACACGCACACACACGCACGACAATACTTATCACAAAAAACATGTAGATTTCGCAGCGAGTGAAGCAAATCAATTCAAAATACATGCCAGAAAAATTCTTAATAAAACTGAAAAAGGAAAGAAATTAATAGACTTTTGGAGGAAGACCTCAATCCTCCCAGGATGCGCGGTATACCAAAAATTCACAAACCTAATGCTCAAATGCGACCTATAACTTCAGGGGTTGGCAGTGCACCCCACAGACTAGCGAAATATCTAGCCAAACCGTTATCACAGGCAATGGGGTCGATCAGAAATACACATTTGAAAAATTCCAACGATCTTTTGACAAGACTAAAGGATTTAGATTTCACGGGGAAAAAGTTAGTAAAATATGACATTAAGGCTTAATTTACAAATGTTTCCACCGACGGTGCGTTAGAGCCAGTAAAGAGAGAAGTAAAAGATATGAACGATGCCGACCTACCCGTAAGAAAACAAGATTATATAGAATTTATAGATTTATGCGTAAATTTTTGTGCGTTTACTTTTAATGGCAACGAGTATGAACAACACAGAGGTCTCGCTATGGGTAGTCCTTTAATTGCAGTGATGGCCTCACTATACATGGAGTTATTGGAAAAAGAAAACTTTATCAGAATTAATGGTAGAGGATCACACTGTTTTAAATATGTAGACGACGTCCTCGCTATCATTTCCGAAAACACTAACGTAAATAATAAAGTGAGAATGCTTAACGCGGTCAACAGCGATATGCAGTTCACCGTAGAGAAGGAACAAAATTGCCCTTCCTAGATACATTAATACGACAAGCAGGAAAAACTGTGACTTTCTCAGTATACAGAAAGAAAACAAACAACGAGGATTTGGTACATTACTTCTCTGCACATGATGATAGGACAGAGTGCCATAGTAATAGGTTTTTTCTTAGGGCACTACGAATATGTAACAAAGAATACCTAGAAGAAGAATTTGATTATATTATAAAAACCTT
>NC_134796.1:8086956-8094456 GCF_046742065.1 Oratosquilla oratoria | reverse complement strand
GAGCATACGCCTTTAATTACTTCTGCTTCGGCTTGCGAAACTCAGTTGCGGTCTTCCAGCGTCTAATGGATGGCATTCTCGGCGACCTAGACTTCTGCGTCTGTTACGTCGACGATGTTCTGATATTCTCTAACTCTCCTGACCACCATCTCCAACACCTGCGGACTATCTTCGAGTACCTCCAAGACAACGGCCTCGTCGTCCGTTTCGACAAATGCGGCGTCAGAAAAAAGTCCGTCCCATTTTTGGGACACCTCATCTCTCCTGACGGCATTCGTCCCCTACAGGATAAAGTCACCGTTGTAGACAAGTTTCCCAAGCCCACTATCAAAGGATTAAAAAAGATTACAAAGGCGGAGCATGCCGACAGGAGACCTTTTGATCCATATCTAGGTCGGATGTGAAAAAAAAATCATATCAATAATAAAACAATAAATAAAAACTATAATAATGTAAATAACAAATAAAATACATAAATAAATGTATAGGTATATCTAAATAATAAACAAACAGGTAGATAGTAGATAATAATAAATTGACATATAACTAATAATAAATGAAAATCAGACAGACAAATGATAACAAAACAAAAACATCATCAAAGCCCTGCAGGAATCTATTGGGATAGTCTACTTCTACCATCGTTTCCTCCCTAACATCGCGCAAACGCTGCACCCTCTCTATAACGCCCCTCACGAAAGACCGAAGGGCCTACTGTGAAACCCCGCCATGGAAGCTGCCTTCTTCACCCCCCCCCAAAAAAAAAAAAAAAAAAAAAACGTGCCACCACCCTCTCCTTCCCTACACCAGGTGCCCAGCAATGGGGGTGTGCTCGAACAAATCCTCCATAACAGACCTACACCTCTCGGTTTCTTCAGTAGGAAACTTTAAGACCGAACTCAAGTACAACACCATCGGCAGAGAGATCCTCGCCATCCACCACGCCGTCCACCACTTTCGCCACTTCCTCAATGGCTCCTCATTTATCATCAACTCCGACCATCAACCTCTGGTGCATGCCTTCACGAAACGACAGGACGCTTGGTCTGCCAGACAGCGCCGCCACCTCTCCACCATCACCGATTTCAGTTGCACCATCAGGCACGTCCCCGGTACAAAGAATCCTATCGCAAACGCCCTCTCCCGAATAGTTATCGACGCAGTTCAACTCGGCCTCGACTACGAATCCATCGACAAAGAGTAAGGAGAGGATCCTGAAACACTTGCCTATAGGATATCCATCACATCCCTTAAGTGGTGAGACGTTCCTTTCCACGACAATCATACCATCCTCTGCGACATCAGTACCGGCCGCCCTATCCGCCCTTCAGGGCGCGTCATTTTGAAGCTTCTGAAGAAGGAATTTATCTGGTACAGCATCTCCAAGGACGCAAAGAAGTGAGCCAGATCCTGTATAGCCTGCAAGCAAAGCAAATTTCATCGTCACACTGAATCAGGCAACGAACCATTCCATCAGCCACAACGACGCTTCGCACATATTCAGGACGACGTCATCGGCCCACTCCCCCCATCGAAAGGCCATCTCTACCTCTTCACCACCTGCAAGCTGGAGACCATCCCCATGAAGGATAGTACCGCCTCGTCCTTCACTACAGTGTTTCTCCGTGGATGGATCGCCAGATTTGGCCTCCCGGAGCACGTCACCTCCAACCGAGGAGCTTGCCTCACGTCGTGGCTGTGGTACTCCCTCGGTGAACTCCTAGGTATTACACCCCACCACACTACCTCCTACAACCCTGCAGCCAATGCCCACTCAAAGCATCTCTTATGGTACGTTGCAACAATGGCTCCTGGCTATCCCAACTACCATGGATACCCCTTGGCCTCCGGGCAGCCATCAAGGACAACCATAATGTGTCTCCAACAGAGATGGTCCTAGGCCAAACCGTCGTTGTGCCCACCGAAAGCTTCCCTCTAGGGAATTCTCCCGAGAGCCTAAGGCAGCTGCGACACACTGTCGGCAAAATCGCCCCATACGTGCTGACACATCACCGGGAGGTCAAGGAATACCTCTCAAAACACCTCTACACCTCGATGCAGGTCTTCCTGAAGACGAATGCTCACACACCACCACTTATCCGTCCTTACACTGGCCCCCATCTTGTCCTTAAACGGAAGGACAAGACCTTCTGTATCTCTATCTCCGGCAGGCCAGAATGAGTCTCTATCGACTGCCTAAAACCAGCACACCTCGTGAATCCTCCCACCAAATTCTCACGTACAAAACACCCTCTGAAGTCAAGGCAATTTTAACACGGGAATATTGTTCAAATCACAATAACTACGTGGCATGGAACGCGCGTTATATCGCCCACAAAGATAGACCTGACGCGTATATGACAGCGAATCTCCTTGACCTGACCTAACTTAATCCAGTGCAATTATGTAATTACGCACCACAGGTCGCTACCAACGCGGTATATATATATCGACTGCTGGCCACATGTAAAATTAGTTCAGTTTTACCTAACAAATAAAGTAGACAAATTTACCAAACCTCTTTTTCTTCTCACAGTAGCATCGTCCCTACACTCATTATTCATTAGTGTTCTCTTCTTTATTTTCATTAGCAAAACTACTGGAAAATATAGTCTCTGATATGCGTTGATTACGTACTCTGAGTCCTCTTTTAAAAACTCAGTCCATGTGATTAGCTGTTTTATTGTTCAATACTTTATGTAGCCTGGTTTTAATACTGAGAGAAAAGAAAGAGAGAAAGAGAGTGAGCTTGACTATGCGAGTAAATGAGTGAGAGTAGGGACTGTGCTTGTAACATAGGATTTGTCTATGACCAATAAATTTTTGGTCAGGCGTTTGAAGTGGTGTGTATACAGAGGCGAAACAAACAAAAAATAGTAGGAAAAACTAAAGAAGGTTTGCCCCGATAAATTATCTTTGGCCTTCCCGCCCGGCCATCTGAATATTTCAGTCTGGGAGGGAAGAAAGGGGAGAGAGAGAGAGAGAGAGAGAGAGAGAGAGAGCTAGATACTAGAGCTATATTTCAGTAAACAATCAGAATGATCAATCAATACGGTGCTTAGATTCTTCTCCGGGTTTCTTTACAACAAGAGTTAACTTTAATTTGCGACAAAAAATTTCGATTTATGAATATCTATCATGGAATCTGTCTCAAATTCGTTTGCTTTGTGTTTAATTTCAGACCTTAACATGTCCAATTCATATTTTTTCTAATGAAGGAAAATATACCGTAAATTCTGGACTTCTTTGATGCCGTGTAGTCATGATATATATACATATATATATATATATATATATATATGTGTATATATATATATATATGTGAGTGTGTGTGTGTGTGTGTGTGTATGTGTGTGTGTATGTATACATACATATATCCGATATTTTTTATGACAGTCGCATGCAGGATTCGAACCCACTGCTTTCGGCCACCCGTAAGATCACCTTCACAGAGCCTTAACCCACTACACCAAGAGAGACTTAAAAGCATTGAAACCTGGAATCGAACTGATTCCCGAGGATAGGAAAGATCGCTAATCCGCGACCCCAATTCCTATTTTACACAAGGTCAAGTCCAAAAGTTGGCAAGGGGTAAGGATCGGAACAAATTCCTTTCACGCTTTTCGCCATTGTAAATATGAGAGAAATTCGGTAGTAACAGCGACATCAATCCGATAATTTTCATGACAGTCGCATGCAGGATTCGAATCCACTGCTTTCGGCCACCCGTAAGATCACCTTCACAGAGCCTTAACCCACTACACTAACAGAGACTTAGAAGCATTGAAACCTGAGATCGAACTGATTCCCGAGGATAGGAAAGATCACTAATCTGCGACCCCAATTCCTGTTTTACACAAGGCCCAAGTCCACCAGTTGGCAAGGGGTAAGGATCGGAACAAATTCCTTTCACGCTTTTCGCCATTGTAACTTTGAGAGAAATTCGCGAGTAACAGCGACATCGAATTCCTTTCTGTGAAGGTGACCTCACGGGTGGCCGAAAGCAGTGGGTTCGAATCCTGCATGCGACTGTCATAAAAACTATCGGATTGATGTCGATGTTACTAGCAAATTTCTCTCATAGTTACAATGGCGAAAAGCGTGAAAGGAATTTGTTCCGATCCTTACCCCTTGCCAACTGGTGGACTTGGGCCTTGTGTAAGACAGGAATTGAGGTGACAGATTAGTGATCTTTCCTATCCTCGGGAATCAGTTTGATTCCAGGTTTCAATGCTTCTAAGTCTCTGTTGGTGTAGTGGGTTAAGGCTCTGTGAAGGTGATCTTACGGGTGGCCAAAAACAGTGGATTCGAATCCTGCATGCGACTGTCATGAAAATTATCGAATTGATGTCGCTGTTACTAGCGAATTTCTCTCATACATACATACATGCATACATACATACATACATACATACATACATACATACATACATACATACATACATACATACATACATACATACATATATATACATATGTATATGTATATATACATACATATATATATATATATATATATATATATATATATATATATATATGGCTGGGGTTAAAGGTTAAAGGGGTATGGTCGGGTAACACGCCACTACTGTAGTGTCCCCTTACCACGATTGACATTTTGTGACAAAAATTATATGATTAAACGAATCATTGTGTGTGTTCATAAATATTTTTTATATTTGTGAAATTAATGTTGCCACACGCTATGATAGCCTTTGTAAGGAGCAACAATGTAAATGTAAAATAATTGTATAATTTTACCAAATTTTAAACATTGATTTTTTTTTTTTTTCGCGGGCGGTAATATGCTTGAGCAAGTGGGTCTGCCCCACATCTTTCATAACTCATCCTTCCATTTCACTCTTTCCTTCCACTAAACCCCCAAATCCCCCCTCCCTCCCTCTCTCCCATCTTATCTATCCTGTCCTCTTCTCTTGAGTTCACATCACAAAGAGAACAAAAAACGTAGAGACTGAATAACTTCACAACAGACTTAATGACCCCATTATGGGTCGATAACCTTAAAAAAGAAAAAAAAAAAATCGAGTTATTATGAAGATAACGAAGAAACGTAGAGACTGAACAAGTTCACATCATGCTTAATGATCCCCTTCTGGGTCGATAGCACACACACACACACACACACACACACACACACACACACACACACACACACACACACACACACACACACACACACACACACACACACACACACACACACACACACACACACACACACACACACACACACACACACACACACACACACACACACACACACACACACACACACACACACACACACACACACACACACACACACACACACACACACACACACACACACACACACACACACACACACACACACATAGAAAACGAACAAAACTAGTTCATCACCTTTCTTACCTCAACCACACTCTACCCCTGCAAGAAAGTATGCATATCTGCCCAAATTTGCTATGGCATATTCGAGAGAAAACCGTGATTATGTGACGGAAGGGAACACTCCCTTGGCCTTATACTACTGTCTGTAGTCCTTACTAAAATAGGAACGGTCTACAGTATATTGTATAAGGTTGGTTGTAATGAAATAATTAGCCCTACGTGAACAATAAATATTAACACATTTTCTTTGCTGTATCTAATCATATGACACATTACATTCAATTATCAAAAGGAATTTCAAAATGAAGAATGATTCAAATGGAAATTAGATATTCTGGAGTTACGTAGGCAAACAATAAATACAAAAATTAAATGGCTTTGCCAGTTTATGTGCTTGTCAGTTGAAAAACAAAGATTAATTAGTAACTTTTTTCAGGGGAGATGCAGAGCAAAAACATTTAGAATCCTTTCTGAATGAAGCCTGACAAACGTGAACTAGTTCTGTGGGAAGTTTTGAAAAGAACTGGGGAGGATTAAAAGAGCAATCAGCATTCGTCGTCTGGAGGAGTCAGGCGCCGAGACCCACATAAACAGAGAATGATGAATAGTGGAGAGGGGAGAACCCAAAGTGAGAAAAAGAAGAATAAAAGGAAGAAGAAGAAGAAGAAGAAGAAGAAGAAGAAGAAGAAGAAGAAGAAGAAGAGAGAGAGAGAGAGAGAGAGAGAGAGAGAGAGAGAGAGAGAGAGAGAGAGAGAGAGAGAGAGAGAGAGAGAGAGAGAGAGAGAGAGAGAGAGAGAGAGAGAGAGAGAGAGAGAGAGAGAGAGAGAGATAGAGAGAGAGAGAGAGAGAAAGAGAGAGAGAGAGATTTATTTCTATTATATTAATTTATTACGCCAAGGCGTCACTCAGTACATAGATATACAAACACAAAATGTTAATATGATGCGTCAGATGGATACACAATCAATAGTAGTACAATGCATATGAGTCAGAGACTCAAGAGAGAGAGAGAGAGAGAGAGAGAGAGAGAGAGAGAGAGAGAGAGAGAGAGAGAGAGAGAGAGAGAGAGAGAGAGAGAGAAAGAGAGAGAGAGAGAGTGAGAGAGAGAGAGAGAGAGAGAGAGAGAGAGAGAGAGAGAGAGAGAGAGAGAGAGAGAGAGAGAGAGAGAGAGAGAGAGAGAGAGAGAGAGAGAGAGAGAGAGAGAGAGAGAGAGAGAGAGAGAGAAAGAGAGAGAGTGAGAGAGAGAGAGAGAGAGAGAGAGAGAGAGAGAGAGAGAGAGAGAGAGAGAGAGAGAGAGAGAGAGAGAGAGAGAGAGAGAGAGAGAGAGAAGGAAATAAGGCATAAAGAGAGTGGGATTAAATTAGACAGTGAAAGGCTCTGAAATCTGGTAAGTAAAGACATTTCGCGCCTGGCCTCGCTATGGGCTTCAAAATCTCTCTCTAGTTACCATCTCAATTGTATCCTATTCCCGGAGTTATAAAAGATAGGATGATACAGTTATGGAGATTAGAAAAGTAAAAAAGAAAAGACATTTTATTCCCTTGGTCATTCTGATTTGTTTGATTTGTTACTTCCCTGATGATCCACTTAAACGAATATGAGTAGCAGAATGAAATCTTTGAATTATCTATGTTTCATCCTAGTGTACATTAAAGAATTAGGTAAGACAAGTACACAGAGAGAGTTTAACACTTTGCCGTCCATAGATTTCTCTAGCTTTACTAAAAAAGTCTCTGGATTATCTAGAATAAAATATGTAAGTGTGTCCAGTCCGTGCCAATATGCTGTAACGTATTAATGGAATTTGTGCCATGAAAACTTGAAGATGTTTATTCAGTTTAGTTACAGGGATCTGCAGTAACTTGAACTAATACTCATTAAATAAAATTACACCAAAACCAGGGCCCATCACTTGAATGGAATAATGTAACGCCAGCTAAATAAAACCTATAAAGGAACCTTCCCTATTGAACTCGAAAGAGCGTGACAAACATTGCATGTTCGTATATAGTTATCTTAAAAGAAATATTAGATATGCATGTACATATATATGTACACACACACACACACACACACACACACACACACACACACACACGCACACACACA
>NC_134796.1:8049456-8061956 GCF_046742065.1 Oratosquilla oratoria | reverse complement strand
TAAACTAAATCATATACCCTAATCCTATCAACAGGTAAAAGTAGTAAACTGGCATCATGTAAATGCTCTAAAGCACCCTGGGGTTCTCAGCCTTACTTGGCCCATTCACCCCTTCCACCATTTGTCAGAATGTCATTCCCCCCTCCTTTCCACGATTGTCTGTTTCAAAAGGTGCATTCTAAATAATATGCAAATATTACTAAAAACCCTTTTATTTTTTCCAAATTAGTATATATTTTTCCCAAATTAGTATAAATCCAGCCCAGGTGACAGGCCAGATAGGCCAAAACCTATAACTGCTTTCCTCACCCCGTAAGCTGACTGTGGTCACAAATCACCCCCCAGAAATCCCAAAATTCCCCCAGCCTGGGGGTGAATTTCACCCCTAATGAGAACCTCTGCTCTAAAGCATATTTTGTTTGTTATCGATGCATGAGGTGAATATCCCTTCGTGGCGATGGCTGGAGAACCCATTGGAGCCTCGATTTAACGAAGCTTCTTTTCTCAATTTCCATGTTCGGTTAATCAGCGGCCTCCTCTTACCAATGATTAACAACGCGTCAGATGATCCAACTACCTGATAACATGTCTGGATCCTTGTCTGCGCAATTATCACGCTCAACACCACAACAGAACGCAAGGTACCAGTAATCTAGTATATCCAACATATATCAATTAAGTACTACTAACGGGTTTCTAGAAAAAGGTTCAGATTTTTTTTCTTTTTTGCTCTGTGGTTATGAAATTATTTTGCACTAAATGAGTTTTTTTTCGGGCGTTAATGAACATCGCAGGAAGAGGACCTTTTGTATCTTGGTTCTGAATCTGTTGAGGAAATTGAAGTGGCCGTTGCCTACATTGATGGTTTGATATCAGTGGCGTTAATGGCTTTTGTGTTAATGGGCTACGCTTGCGGGTCCATCGCGATCAAAGATAGCGTGACTGATCTTTTCAAGTGATCCGATATGACCTTGATTTGTCCATGGTGATAGACACATGATAGAGAAGATGAAGCTTATCGGTTTTTTATAAACAAAGTTACATGATGAAAGTCTGAACTGTTTATTAGTGGTTAAAAATCGGGTATGATTTTGATATTATGAAAAAGGATATTTCAGAAGACTTGCTGTAGACTTTTTCTAACGTAATGCACATAATGTATGTAGGTTTGTGATTATGAGATCTAGAGGATAAGAGTTCTAACAATCTTTCAATGTTAAAGAAAACAGCATAAGAAAATCTAAGCAAAAATGGTCTTTTCTGAAAATAATTCCATGAATATCTGTTAAGTGATGTCTTCTTGTTTCACCCTGAAGAACATTTGAAATATTACTCTACTCGAAGGAAGAAAATTTTTGAAGATTGTTTTAAAAATTAAGTGAAGATAAGATTCTCTGGAGAGAGAAAAAAAAATCCTTACAAGTAAAATGTTCAAAAGGGTAAATTAAGGTAAGTTTCTCTAATAGCTAAAAAAAAGTCAAGTTTGACCACAACATACTTCTTAAGTTCAACAAAGTACTTTAAAGGGTCAGCGAGGAGGTATGTGGTGATAAGATCTTTAATTGATGGTAGAAGTGGTAAGGAACGTGGTGTAAGAGAACTCGTCATTGCATGGTAGTTTTTTATCTTATCTTTTATTGTGATTTGTTAGACATAGTTATGTACTCACTAGCAGCCTGGTTCATGCTTTCCAGCCCCCAGTCTACTTTTTTTTGTCCTGGAAGTCCGAGTACATCGGGCAAAGGTGACGGCATTCTAGGTCACAGCTAGGCACATCCTAGCATGAGTTCATCATCTTTCTTTATAGTGGTTCTTATGTGGATATACCCGTGAATTACCCATCACTACTAGCTCCCCTGCACATCATACCACATGGTGAAAAAACGTCCCTTGACTATCAGTAGCCCTTAGCAAAAAGAGAAAAGTTGACAGCTTCAACCACAGCTAAATACATCCTGACGTAAACGCCTCATCTGTTTGATATTCATGGGTGTTGTGTAATCCGTTTACTCACGTTTCCTTTTATTATGTTATAATTTGGTGCAGGAATGACTTATACACACACAAAGCTGTAAAGCCACTAAAGTGGCTTATGGGCTCCTGGTAATATAATTTTTTTTTTTTTTTTTACCTTCATTGACCGTCACCGTGATTTATGGGAACGGTGGCGATAGTATCGTAATTCACTCGTATTCACTATCACTGCGTTTATGGTCTTTGTGGCTATGCCGTTTGGTTGAGAGCAGTAGCACTGAAACCATGACTGCTTGGCACTTAGCATTTACAGCAGAATTTTGTCGGAATTAACGGGCGTTTCTGTCCTTGGGGAGAATATCGCAAGAAAGACGTACGGTTATACAGACTGTAAAGGAAAGCTTCACGAAGAAAATCAGATCGGAGGGCAACTGGGATTTAAAAGTGATTATCATTTGTTATTTGAATGGAGTTTATTCAATCAGAAAAGAATAATTCTTTATCATTTTGATGCCACTTAAATCTAAAATATATATATATATATATATATATATATATATATATTATATATATATATATATATATTATATATATAGTATATATATACTAAATATATACTAAATAAACTTGTAGTCAATATCCATACAGAACATTTGTAAGAAAAGAATATCCTCATTCACGGGCCTGTTTACTCTTAGTAATTACAATACACGAAATAGTATATCGATAAGCTTGATAACCATGACCTACAGCTGTATCTGCTCATAGATTTAAAAAATCTCCTTGGGTTTTTAATTATAAGTTATTCACAGCAATGTATTAGATGTATTGCGTACATGGAAAATGCTATCTTTTTCTAAGTATGAAAAAAAGTGAAATCAAAACTGTCTCTAAATTTCCTCGGACACGGTGGTGTTTTGGTAACACCCCGTGACGTCACGGCAACGGGGACAACTCATTGGCTGAGAGTGGTGACGTCACGGGAACGGAGACGACTGCTTGGCCGAGAGTGGTGACGTCACGGCAACGCAGACGACTGATTGGTCAAGAACGCTGACATCATGGCAACGGAGACGATTCATTGGCCGCGAGCGAAAGGCAGGGCGTGAAGCGCCCTCTAGCGAAGCAGTCCAAGCGATACCAAGAGACGAAACGGTGAACAAGCGTAGACAGAGGCGTAGACAGAAACACCTATGGAAATGGCTAATGGCTACCAAGGGTATAACGAAGAAGACGTTCCAAGAAGATAAGGTGTTGGCAACTAGACTAAGAGACGAGCACAGTAAAACGTTCCCTGAGTTGTACGCTGATACCAAGACCTTTAAGGTGAAAGCGTCTATACACGAGTTCCAAAGGAAAGTGATCGCCTTCAAATAAACTCTAGAGAACTATAAACAACTCGAATACAATGATGACATGTTTGACAAATTAGAGTATTCGGACGATATGATATCCGATGAGGATTGAGAGGCGGTCATGCGGCATTACTTCTCAGGATATAAGAAGTTCGTTAAAAATGGTGCAAAGTCTGATCACAGGAACTTATATATGCATTTCTCTTTCAAAATGATTCTGAAATGACCTCAGTGGTGACGGTGTTTGGGGGACACTTTCGTAAAGCTGACTGACTATACAATATCAACTACCGATATGATGCCAAGAGACAAAATGGCGAAGAAGCGTAGACTACATTATATCGAAATGTATAATTTGTAACGACAGGCCATAGGTTCCCTTGAATTCATGGAATGGCTCCTTTGGGGCCCCCCCGTGGTTCCCTTGGGACCACCGTGTCTCCTCTGGAAGCCCCTGCGGCTCCTCTGGGAGCCCCCGCTGATCCTCTGGGGGCCTCCGCCGATCCTCTTGGGGCCCCCGCATATATGTCAATGTGTATATAAATATGTGTATGTGTATGTGTATAAGTATATGTGTATATATGTGTGTGTAGGTGTATATGTGTATGTGTATTTAGAAGAAATAGAGGAAGTAGAATGCGAAGAAGAAGAAGAAGAAGAAGAAGAAGAAGAAGAAGAAGAAGAAGAAGAAGAAGAAGAAGAAGAAGAAGAAGAAGAAGAAGAAGAAGAAGAAGAAGAAGAAGAAGAAGAAGAAGACATCTTAACCAAGCTGAAGGAAGAGAATATGGAATTGCGCGACAATTTGTAGGAAGAGAATAGGGAATTGCGTGAGAAGTTGGAAAATATACTGACAGAGATCACATGTATAAGTGATGAAGTCACGGATGGTGAGCAGAAGACACCAAAACGTAAATCAATAAGCGTGGATAAATACGCTGACGGGACAGACGACGAAGAATGCAACCCTCCTGCGCCTAAGAAACGTAATATTACATGTGTGACTAAATAAAAACCATGTTTTGCATAAACTTCTTTTATTTATACATCTGGGTTAACAAAGGGGCGGAGCCCCAGGGCGCGAAGCAAGTAGTGCCGCAGGCCAAGCAATCCGGCGTAGCCAGGTGCGGCGAAGCCGCTACTTGTAAGCTAAATAAAATCGCCTGGCACTTGACAAAAGAAAAAAAGTTATGAAAACCCATCAGAGCCGATGGGATTGCATATCGTAGCTCATTTTGATGTGTTATCTTGAACAAAACACCAGGAGGGAGCAGGGGTGACCTGTCAGTTAGATGGGAGACCCTGACTTCCCGCTTCTGTAGATTTGGCACCGTGGTGAATATCTGTACTGGGCTGGGTCGCACTTCGAAGTTCGTCGTAGCGGGGTCAATTGTGACAGATCACAATTGTGCTGAGTTGTTGGGTATCGGCAACTGCTGCACTTTGGTTGTGAACTACAACTCAATTGTAGTGCTTCGAAAAGTACAGCCACACAAATGTTCTTGGTTCTTGAACACTCGAATTACTCGACGAGTAATGTGGGTATGCGTGCCACACACGTTGGCACTGTGTCTATACGTGTCACGTATTTCGGGGGGTGGGTGGCGCTGCCACCAGTGTAAATGTTCTATCCTTTTTTGGTGGTTTAAATAAACTTTCAAGGCCCTTTTAAACAAGTCTATTTCCAAAGATTACACTGCGCAGACTTTTCCAGGTCTGCCTTGCTACCACCTCAAGGATTGACTGCCTGTCGCCCCTCAGGGTGGTTGTACATTCTTCAAACTTCCTTACATCAGCAATAATGAATGGTACATGGTATTCTAATATTATTACATTTATTACAGTGTATAAGTCTTATATATTATTTTATATTACAATGGTTTGAATGTTTAGTTCTTTCTGCTTATAAATATATTATGGTTATTAATCTAGGTCACATAGTATATTGGATATGGATAAAAGGTGTTCTTGGGAATCAGGGGCACTTCACGGTTTGGTCACGTGAAGGAAGAGGTTGGGTGGTGTGAGGTGTATGTGTGTTCGTATGTGTGTTGCTGTGTAGTTTTTCATTGTGTTGTAATCTGTGAGATTATGGTTACACGTTGAACGGGTTCCTCAGGGTCAAACCGTCAATAAGGAATATTATCTTACTGTTCTGAAAAGGTTCAGGGAGAAGATAAGGAAGAAGAGCCCTCCGTAGTGGAGGAGTGGTCAGTGGTGGTTCCACCAGGACAATGCCCCATGCCATAAGTCAACGCTGGTGACCACCTGGATGGCCGACAGGGAAATGAAAGTGGTACAACACCCACCCTACAGCCCTGACCTAGCCCCTTGCGACTTCTTCCTGTTCCTACGCATGAAAGACAGCCTCAGAGGAACCAGATTCCAGTCAACAGAGGAGCTAAAGGAGGCATCGGAAAGTTACCTGAAAGGACTACTGAAAAAGGACCTTAAGGAGGTCTTCCATGATTAGGAGGGACGCATGCAGAAGTGCGTAGATGCCAGGGGCAATTATTTTGAATGAGACAAAGTTTTGTAAGCTTATGAAAATAGATAGTGTCTCTCCTGACATTTTTTCATTAGTTATTGAATGGAGGAGTACATACATACATACATACATACATACATACATACATACATACATACATACATACATACATACATACATACATACATACATACATACATACATACATACATACATACATACATACATACATACATACACACGTATATACATACATATATGCATACATACATACATGCATACATACATACATACATACATACATACATACATACATGCATACATACATACATGCATACATACATACATACATACATACATACATACATACATACATACATACATACATACATACATACATACATACATACACACACACATGCATATATATATATGCATACATACATACATGCATACATACATACATACATTCATACATACATACATACATACATACATACATACATACATACATACATACATATACATGCATACATACATATACATGCATACATACATACATACATACATACATATACGCATATATATGCATACATATATGCATACATACATGCATGCATACATACATAAATACATACATACATACATGCGTGCATCCATTCATACATACATATATACACACATACATACATACATACACACATACATAC
This sequence comes from Oratosquilla oratoria, assembly GCF_046742065.1. NCBI lineage: Eukaryota > Metazoa > Arthropoda > Malacostraca > Stomatopoda > Squillidae > Oratosquilla > Oratosquilla oratoria. The sequence continues at coordinate 8,055,432 of NC_134796.1, read as the reverse complement.
ATACATACATACATGCATAAATACATATATACGAACATACACGCATACATACATACATACGTACATACACACATTCATACATACATATATATGCATGCGTATGAACATATATATATATATATATATATATATATATACAAACATGCACGCATAATATGCTTTAATAAGTGTGCATACATACCTGAAAGCCCATTTTGAGTTTATTGAAGTAATAATATCAGAGAAGAGGACGAAAAGAATATAAAACTACGATAGCGTATTAGGAATAAGCAAACATATGGACAACATAGTATGAGAAGGAAAAACTACTTATTATGTAAACAGGTAAAAAAATTGAATTAGAATAAATTTGAATAACAGTTTTATATTAATGAGGAAGAGGGAGATACAGTGTTACGGAAAGTGGTAAAATGACTTGAGCTAAGAAGTTAAAGAGGAATGCAAGGTTAAAAACAAACAGCTCTGAAGCGTACGTGGAGTATGATAAAAGTTGCAGCTTGGAGTATAAGAGAAGCGTTAAGAAAAGATAAAGACCTTCCTACCCTTCCAGAAAATGCGTTGTGGAGGGGTGGAGATATAAAGGTATTAAATGAAAGGAACATGGATGGAATATCTTAGTATAAAACGAACAAAATATATGCATATATAATAAATGCGATTGGCAGAAATGAAAAAGGAATTGGTTTAGATATAAGAAAATAACAGAGGAAGGAAGTGGGAAGAGGCGTTACATTTGAAGGTATGGAAAGTACAAAAATCGGACGCCGTAACGGTATGAATGATAAACATAAGATTAAGGATCATGATAAAATTCCTTATAAAGACTTTCTGAAAATGGAAAACGGAGGGAAAAATGACAAGGAAGTAGAAATCCTGTGAGATGACCGTCTAAAGAGGAAAGGAATACAAGACAAAGTAAACCAATTACACAGTTGCAAATTTAATGATTATTCCGGAACAGGAAAGGATAAAAAAAAAAAAAAAGAGGTGGGTAAAGCACAGGGAAGATCCAGACACGGTCAAGTATACGTAAACTATGTAATCACACATAGAGCAGTGAATGAAAACGGCACCGAGGGTAAATTAAATATGTTCGTTGGATTCATGTAAATAAAAAACAAAACATACGATAGTGCAGTTTGTAACCGCACTGATATGTGGAAGATTGGCGTGTTTCAGGAAGCCTAGGAGGAGGATGTAGTAGTATACAAGGTAAGAGGAGTTACGGCAGAAGTCTACATTGTCATCGTGACTGCTTGATGAATACGCGAAAGGAGTTACACGACAATTAGAATGGAAAGCAGTGTAGAGTGACGAGCCATTAAAGACAAGAGGAAGGGATAAAACATAAGGAAATATGACATGTTTGTTGTAAATATACTCTTGATGAAAGACTTACAAGACCTGGTAACAACATTGGGTGTTATATAAAAACAGATAATGGAAGGTATCAACAAAAGCATACAAAAAAAAAAGTAAAAAACAAGTGCCTCTAGATGAAACTAGTGGCGTACTCCGATATAGAATGTGAGGTTTAGATACTGTTACGGGCGGCTGGTATGTGAAGAGACGTTACGTATAACGTCTAAGTGCTTAAGAACCAGCGCACTTCTAGAAGCCACTGTAGGACTGAACTATCTGGTCAGGGCCTAGATAATTCGTAAGACTAGAAGTAAAGGTAACAAAGAAGATTCCAGGAAAGGAATATTAAACTAGCGATAAAACTAGTAAACGAAATTATTAATGGAAAATATTTACAGGCAATCAACACAAAAGAGAATGGGCAGTAGGGTCAATGGGACCGTTACATGATTATGAGAATATGGAAATTATCGTTCAAATAAGAAACAAGATAAGTATACAATATGGTACTATCTAAGTACAAAGAGATCAGGAACATGCATCAAAATAAGTAATAAGTACAAATATAAGTAAAGTAATGCAATGTATATCAGACACGTAATGTAGGCAAAAAGGGTGATCACTTCACACCAATCGTCTCATGAATCTAAACCTTCTAGTTGTTATCAAGAGATCAATATGTGGGAATATGACAAGGAGTCAGCGAATACCACTGCTTATATACCATTGGACCGGAAGCCGGATACTTCCGGTTAAGGGTGCGGGTGAGGAGGAGGGTAAGTTAACACGTCAACATGGGTAGTTTTAGGACCCTCGACTTGCTTGAACAATCTATTTATTTAGTAACTGTCAAATCTGTGCGCTCCGAACTATTCAGGATTTCGCTTGTCTGTTTGTTCTACAAGAGTGCGCACCTCTCTCCGCACGTAGGCGAGATTACATATAATGGACGGGCGTTACTGCTTAACATTGTTACAATACATACATAGATAAGAAATATGAACATAGTTATGTAATACAAAGGAACACAATTCTATAACATAATTACACATATGACGTAATATCTAATATTACGTTACACCTCCACCGTTTGGGAAAGCTTTTCACTTTCTGTTGAAAAGCTACGTTCTAGAAAGTATGGAGTAGTTCTGCGCAGGGGACAGCTTCTTGCTGTAGTAGGTGATAGCGTGAAGAACTTCATTGTGTTCTTGCAAGAGGGCGGCACCGATACCGGTGTCACTCGCGTTGACTTGCAGAAGAAAGGGTCGTTGGAAATCGGGTGCCCTTAGAACTGGTGCGTTAGTGAGAAGGGACTTCAGGTTTTTGAAGGCCGTCTCACAGGTAGGTGTCCACACGAAGTCGTGGTCTTTTCTCAACAGGTCAGTCAATGGTTCTGCTACATCTTGTTTCTCAGATAAGTGTCCTACTTTTATCTGAAGATTTTGTAGTATCTGAGAGTTTTCCAAGGGAATCTCAGGAGGATTAGGCAGGTTATCAGGAGGCTCTTCCGATTTTATTGTGGTAGAGCTGCAAGCTGGAATTGGATCTCGGGAATGATAAGGTTTTAAGGTATTTATGTGACAGAGACGGGAACTCTTTCTTCTGTCTGGAGTTTTGATTATGTAGTTGAGATCACTGGCTCTGGACAAGACTTCATAGGGTCCTTTGTATTTAGCCTGCAATGGATCTCCTGGTATGGGAAGATAAAGTAACACTTGATCTCCTGGAGAGAAAGTTCTAAGTTTAGAATTTTTATCATACCAACCTTTCATTACTCGTTGAGCATTCGCCAAGTTCTCTCTTGCCAACTTCCAAGCTTCTAACAACTTCTCGGTGACCTGGGACACGTATTTCAAAGAAGGAACAGGTGGTTCTTCTTTCATCCATTGTTCATGAAGTATCTTTAGGGGACCACGGACTTCATGACCGAAGACTAATTCTGACGGGCTGAATCCAAGGCTTTCTTGAATTGTTGTTCGGGTGGCGAACAACAAAAAGGGGAGTCCGTCTTCCCAATTTCGCGTGTTCTCAGCACAGAAGATTCTTAACATTGTCTTGAGCGTTTGGTGAAAGCGCTCTAGAGCACCTTGTGATTGAGGATGATAGGCGGAGGAAGTTACATGATTTATACCTAGTGTTACAAGAGTTTCTCTAAACTTGTTGGAAAGAAAATTACTTCCTTGATCACTTTGAATGTTCTTGGGAAATCCTACCATAGTGAAATATTTCAACATTTCTCTGATTATGTTTTGAGCTTTAATATTTTTCAAAGGAATTGCTTCTGGAAAACGAGTGCTCATACACATGATTGTGAGAATGTACTGATTTCCTTTACTTGAAGGAGGTAAAGGTCCTACACAATCAATAAGAACTTTTTTAAATGGCTCTTCCATTACAGGAATGGGATGGAGTGGAGCTTCTACAATTTTCTGGTTGGGCTTACCTACAAGTTGACATGTATGACATGTTTTACAATATTGGGCAACATCTTTGACAACCGTGGGCCAATGGAAATGTTGGGTTATGTTGAACAAGGTCTTTCTTACCCCTAAGTGACCTGCTAAGGGAGTATCATGAGCCAATCTTAGAACATTATTCCTGAAACCAAGAGGGAGGACTATTTGATTCCTTACTTGCCATGGCTGGTCAGCGGTTGCGGTGGATGCTCTCCATTTTCGCATTAGGACTCCGTTTTCTATATAGAAACCTCGTGACATATTTTCAACTTCTTCTGGAGAAGAAACAATCTCGTACAAATTTTTAAGAGAAGGATCTGACTTCTGTTCTTTGATTAATTCTGCTCTAGATAGAGAAACTGGTGAAGAAGAAGATGGGTCAGTTTGGGAGAATAGGGATTCTAAATTATAGGTCTCCTCTTCAGATTTCTTGTACTGAGATCTGGTCACAGCACAAGCGGGAAACAACTGTAAGTTATCTGAAGGTTCTACTGAGGTCTTAGGGTTATTTGTTATTAAGGGAGAAATGACTTTGCTTCCAGCGATGTCATTGGCCAACAATAAGGATATTCCTACTATGGGAAGAGAGTCTACTACTGCTACTTTAACCATTCCGGTTGTTAAATCAGACCGCAAGAAAACATTATGTAATGGACATTTTATAATTCCTCCAACTCCTTCTATCAATATATCATAACCTGTATATGACTCACCCAGATTCTGCAAGACAGAATTTAAAATCAGACTTTGCTTTGCTCCTGTGTCTCGGAGTATGGAAATAGGATATTGTTGTGAACTACTACTATGAGATATAGTTCCTGAAGATACAAATGGTTTGAAACAAGGATCATGATTTGATGAGGGGGGTTCTACATTACTTGACAATACCGGCTTTGGTAGTGTATCCTGAATAGAGGATTTTGAATCATCTGATTTTATATTACTTACAAGAGTTGGTGTCTTATTGGAGAATGAGGGTGTCAGTCTCTTTCTGCAATTAGAAATGTGATGGCCAACCTGTTTACAATATGAACAAGTTACAGGGGGATTAGTCTTAAACCTTTCCATTCTTTGCCAAGGTTGGTTTGGAGGATATTGATTGAAATCAGACCTGTAACTGAAATGTGATGGGCTAGACTGATTTTCAAAGTGTTTCTTTGGGGACCAAGGATCAGAGTATTTTGTTGAATCTGGAATATATGACTTTGACTTTTGGGATTCCATTTGTCTTGACTTAGGTTTATGATTTAGTGTGAACTCATCAGCCAATACAGCAGCTTTAGTTAAAGTTTCGGGAACATGATCATCTATAAAAATCCTAAGATCTGTCTCTAAGGTATTCTTAAACTGCTCCAATAAAATCAACTGTTTAAGTCTATCTAAGGTGTCCGTTTCACTAGCCAAACACCACCTATTGAATAACCTCTCTTGTTGAGCCGCATATTCTACGTATGTTAACTGAGGTGTCTTCCTATAATTACGGAATTTCTGTCTATAGGCCTCTGGTATTAGTTCATAAGCTTTTAAAATACAAGCTTTCATATTATCATACTCGCTTTCTGCTTCTGAAAGAGAAGTATAAATTTGCTGAGCCTTACCCTTAAATTGTGTTTGAATGATTAATGGCCAATTTTCTTTAGGGATTTGTAACTGTTGCGCCAATTTTTCCCACTGAAGAAAGAAAATTTCTGGCTCTCCTTCTGAAAATTGGGGTAGAAGTTTTACATACTTGGAAATATCTATATGACCTTCCTGAACTACGGGTTGTCTATCAACAATCCTAGCTTCTACTTCTGCCTTCTTTAATTCTAACTCTGCCAATTTGACTTTAGTTTCGTTCTCTCTTTCTATTTGTTTCACTTTAGCTTCCTCTTCTCTAGCTCTAAATTCTGCCTCAATTTGCATTTGTTTCAGTTTAGTTTCCTCCTCTTTAGCTTTAAATTCTGCCTCAATTTGCATTTGTTTCAGTTTAGTTTCCTCCTCTTTAGCTTTAAATTCTGCCTCAATTTGCATTTGTTTCAGTTTAGTTTCCTCCTCAAAATCTACTCTCCTGACCTTTAATTCAATCTCCTTAATCTTAAGTTCGGTTAGTCGTGCCTCTATTTCTAACCTATTTGAAGGAATTTGTATAGCTGTAATCTCTTCTGGAGATAAGATC
>NC_134796.1:8019456-8031956 GCF_046742065.1 Oratosquilla oratoria | reverse complement strand
AGATGACGTGCATGTGGGTATCTCTTCTTTATTATTAAAGTATAAGAGACAGGGTATGAATAATGTGGTCATGGTGGTATCGATCATTGAAAGAAGTGGTGAGTCGTGAGACAAGCAACATAACAATAATTCTATTCACACCAGAAATGATACAGTAGAAGTGACTTAGTGGCATTTCAAAAGGATAATTATCACCATCCGTTGAAGAACTTAGGTGATTGACTTACCACCACAACAATTCTTTGTGTAAACCTAATGTCATATGGTCTTTGGTACATGGCGCTAGGTTAACCATTATTTTTCTATTTCTTAGTTTACGTACCTGGGCATCATTTAAGGCGTTGTAACAAACATGTTCTTGTCCCTTGCTTATATGCTCATTCAGTAGAATGTAGATTTTGGTATTGCTATTTCATATATCCTACACCAACCTGTTATGAGAAATTATTGATAATGGCGCATGTCGTAGTTATCAGACAGAGAAAGTATACCAGGAAATCTGAATTATTACACTATGTCCCAAGTTTTCTGGTGATTATTAGAGTGCTCTAAAGGAGAGGAAAAAGTATCAGTTAGCAATACATTTCCTCTTTACTCTTTATACATTTCTTAATTTTCTTAAGGGCAGCACATGCTTTTGAAGTAGTGAGGAATAATGTGCAACAATGAGTAGTTTACCAAAGATATATATAAAGTCCAATAACTACAATGGTAGTATTACGTTCAGTGTGTACAATTAATATTGTTCTGTGGTTAGAGTGATGGTGGAGAGTATTCACAAGAGATGCAGAGTGCTGGAGGTAGTGTAAACTTGAAGGGGAACGACTCAGGATTGATGGCTTCATGCAAAGGTAAATGTAATATGTAGTTTCATTACGAACAGAATTTGTCATTGTAATAGAACTAATGGGTGTAAGAAAAAAATATTTATTTTGGGGCTTACACCGAGACTATCGAAAACAAAAATGTGCCACAGACCGGTTAGAGCTTAATAGAGTTTTGAACGGATAAAAACGGATTTGGCAATCATAAGCGATTTTTGAAACAGTTGATATATTCAAAGAGACGAATATTAGAAAAAAATATAGGAAATATGTTCTTTATTGTTTGCTTGAAAAAGGAGGCACCGCTTCTCACATACACAAATACAATAACTTGTATATTACAAAGGTGAAGCATCCCGACAGGAGACCATTTGGTCTATATCTAGGTCGGATACGAAAAAAATCACAATAACAATAAATAAATAAATTGATAGATAAAAACTATAATAATGTAAATAATAAATAGAATACATAAATAAATGCATAGGTATAGTTAAACAATAAACAAACAGGTAAATAGTAAATGATAATAAATTGACATATAACTAATACTAAATGAGACAAATGATAACAAAACAAATAAGCAAATAATCTAAAATAAATGATAATCATTACGACATATTGCTTAGGTGTTTATCTAAATGATTCTTAAAGCTTCGAACTGAACTACATTGCACTGCCTCTGCAGGAAGTTTATTCCATTCATTAACTACACGGTTGGCGAAGTTGTTTCTACCCACTTCCAAATTAAATCTATTTCCGGACAGTTTGAGACCATTGTTTAGTCTGATTCTCATTCAATGTGAAATATTTTGTCACTTTTGATGCTGTCAGTTCCCTTTAGAATTTTAAAGACCTGTATAAATTCACCTCTGAGTCTATTTTTGATATTTGGAATCAGTTTTGTGGCTCGCCGTTGTACTTTTTCCAGTCTGTCAATGTCTTTAATGAGATTCGGTGACCATACGGAAACAGCATATTCCAAATGTAGACGAACTAACAATTTATATAGTTTGTTAATGAGTGATGGACTTTTGAAGTCAAAAGATCGCGCAATCAGTCCTAGAGTTTTATTTGCTTTCTCCGAACCTGAAATACACTGCTTGGGTTATTTGAGATCGTTACTGATAATTACGCCGAGATCTTTTTCACTATTCACTTTTGTTAACGAATTTCCAAATAACTTCTAATCGTACTTATTGTTTTTTTTAACCTTACCTTGCATTTACTTGTGTTAAATTTCATTATATATATATAAATATATATATATATATATATATATATATATATATATATATATATATATATATATATATATATATATATATAGAACCCTCTGAAGAGGGCTATAGCTATTAGACGATATATAGAAGTTAGCCACATTCCTCTAAATTGTTTTTTTTTTTTTATTCCGACTATGGGTTCCTCGTGATTATTATTTACAAATATGCCACAATATTTTTTCTAAGTGATATATATATATATATATATATATATATATATATATATATATATATATATAATATATATATATATATATATATATCACAATTTCTAATATATGTATGTTTGAGTTACATAGGTATACACAAACTTAAGCTTAATACATCCACACAATGATTAACCGTTGGAAGTATGTATACAACTAGAATTTTATTAACAGATACTGAATGGTCCCTGGTACAAATATATTCATCTTATCAGCCACATTAACTTATTTTCATTTTAATTCCTTGCATGCACGATTATTAATAACAGAGTATGTAGCGGAGAGTTGATGGTGGAGATGTGTCTAGAGAGTTGATGATAGCAAATACAGTGTTTAGGAAGAAAGTCAAGCATAAGTACAGATGGGTGAGGGTGGTGGATGGAAGGGTGGTAGATAGAGCATTAATGGACTATGTAGTGGTAGGTAGTAGTATAATAGGAAGATTTAAGGATGTACATGTTCTAGTGGGAGAGAGTGGAGTAATATCAGATCATTTTCTGGTGGAAGGTAAGTTGAGAGTGGAGGATAGATGGAGAAAGAGGAAAAGGATAAGAGGTATGGAGGTGCTTAGGATGAAATGCTTAAATGAAAAAGAAAAGGAGAATGAGTATAAAAAGAAGCTGAGAGAGGAATGGGAGAGAGTGAAGGATAGAGTAGAACTAGAAGTGGAAGAGGAATGAAGATAGCTCAAGGAAGGGGTCACAAGGTGTGCAAAGATGGTGTGTGGATCAAGGAGGGTGGGAAGTAATAGAAGGAAGGGTAGTGAGTGGTGGGATGAGGAAGCAAAGAAGGTTGTAGAAGAGAAGAAGCGAGCTTTCACAGATTGGTTACAAAATAGGACAAGGAAATCATATGAGAGGTACAAAGAAAAGAGAAGAGAAGTAAAACATAAGATAAAGGAGGGAAAGAGGAGAGCAGATGTGAAACGGGATAAGAGTATGACACAATTTTTTTTAAAGTAATAAAAGGATGTTTTGAAAAGAAATTAAGAGAGGAAGAGGAAGTTCATCAAGTAGAGAAGAAAGGGTAACACGTGCATATAGAGAGATGGTAATGGAAGAAAAGCTAGTATGAGGAAGATGGGCAGAGTATTTTAGGGTGTTGCTAAATGTGAAGGAAGATAGGGAGGGAAAAATATTTGCAGTGGAAGTGCAAAGAAAATGACCGTGATGAATAAGGAAAATGGAGGAGAAATAAGGAAGGACAAAGTGAAGATCTGGAAGGATATCATGCAGAATGTCTGAAAAAGGAGGTACAGTGATGGTGGACTGGCTGGTGAGGTTATTTGATGTTTGTCTAAGAGAGGGTAGAGTGCCGGAGGACTGGAGGAGTGCCTGTATAGTTCCACTTTACAAGGGAAAGGGGGACACGTGTGAGTGTAGTAGTTTTAGAGGGATTAGCTTGTTAAATGTAGTTGGGAAGGCTTATGGGAGGGTCTTGATTGAGAGGATTAGGAGAGGAACAGAGGGAGTAATTGTTGAGGAACAGTGTGGGTTTAGGACAGGTAGAGGTTACGTAGATCAAATTTTTTGTGGTAAGCTATAGGAAAAGGTAAGGTTTTTTTTTTTTTTTTTTTTTTTTTTTGCTCTTATGGATTTGGAAAAGGCTTATGATAGGGTAGACAGGAAGGCACTGTGGGAGGTATTGCAGATATACGCGATAGGAGGAAAGCTTTTAGGAGCTGTCAGGAGTTTTTACGTGTTTAGTAGAACGTGTGTCAGGATTAGAAATGGAAAGAGTAAGTAGTTTAAGGTAGAGGCGGGACAACGTCATGGATGTGTTATGTCATCCTGGCTGTTCAATCTATTGATGGAGGGGGTGTTGCGAGAGGTAAATGCAAGGATGGTGGGTCAGGGATTGGAGATGATTAAAGAAAATGGAGAAAAGTGGGAGATGACTCAGTTGTTTGCGGACGACACTGCGCTTGTAGCAGGATCAGAGAAGGGATTGAGGAAGTTAGTGGCAGAGCTTGGGAAAGTGTGTGAAGGAAGGAAGTTGAAGATAAATGTGGGTAAATGTAAGGTGATAAGATGTACAAGGGGAGAAAGTGGCAGCAGATTGGAAGTGAGTATTAAGGGAGAGAGACTGAAGGAAGTGGATAGTTTTGGATACTTGGGTGCGAATGTGACAGGAAAGGGATGAGTGGAGGTGGAAGTAGATTGTAGATTGAGAGAAGCGAGTAAATGTCTTGGTGGATTAAAAAGTGTAATGAAAAATAGCCATATGGGAATGAATGGTAAGAGGAGATTCTATGAAAGAGTGATTATGCGGACAGCACTGTATGCGGCAGAAACATGTAACACAAGAAAGAGAGAAGGAGTTTGAATGTGTTTGAGATGAGGTGCCAGGACAGGGATGTGACAGGAAAGGAATGAGTGGAGGTGGAAGTAGATTGTAGATTGAGAGAAGCGAGTAAATGTCTTGGTGGATTAAAAAGTGTAATGAAAAATAGCCATATGGGAATGAATGCTAAGAGGAGATTCTATGAAAGAGTGATTATGCGGACAGCACTGTATGCGGCAGAAACATGTAACACAAGAAAGAGAGAAGGAGTTTGAATGTGTTTGAGATGAGGTGCCTGAGAAGTATGATAGGGGTTACTAGGCTGGACAGAGTGGGAAATGAGGAGGTGAGGAGGAGAGAGGTAACCATTACTAACCATTACCTACCACGCACGTGATCCACATGCATACGACAGAGCACTCACATTCAGCGAGACTCCCCTCTTGCTTACCTTGATTTCCCTGAATAACCACCTTACCACATATCTAACGCAGCAGAAATCAGACAAACAAGATACTGCTGCCAAATGTCACCAGACTAACCTATTAAACCCCCTTTATTATAACTATTCCTATTATATTACCCATAAGCTAACATATATATAACATACCTAACCATACTTATTAATTATACGACGAACCCCTATATATAGAAACTACCACAATACATAAAATAACAAGACTAATACCCTTCCTTAAGACAACACACTAACCCCCCTATATTAACCGACGATAATGTAATCAAGACAGGAGAGCTGGGCAGGTCAAGAGCCTACCAGTCAGAGGGCTGAGCAGGTCGATAAGCCTGCCAGCCAGGTGTGCCCTTATTGCATATTGCCCACAGGGCCCATATATACATCTGTTGTTAATAACTCTAGATTCTGTTGTTATAAATAAATAGAAGAAACTCCGTTTTTGTAGTTTATCTCGCCCGCATTAAGTCCCATTTATGTAGCTTACCCAAGACAAAAGGCTACAGAGAAGTAGAGAAGGAGTTTGAATGTGTTTGAGATGAGGTGCCTCAGAAGTATGATAGGGGCTACTAGGCTGGACAGAGTGAGGAATGAGGAGGTGAGAAGGAGAACGGGAATGGAAAGGGAGTTGGGAGATAGGATGGATGAAAGAATATTGGTTTGGACACATGGAATGAATGAGTTAAGAAAGACTAGTAAAAGAGGTGTGGAATGCAGATTTGGAAGGAGTGAACATTGGGAAGCGACCTAGGATAAGATGGATGGATGGGGTAAAAGGGGCTTTGGGGAAGAGGGGAATGTCTGTTGAGGAAGGACGGGGTAGGACAGAAGATAGGGGTTAATGGAGAAGGTTGTATATGGATGATGTTGTGATGCATGAGGGGAAATGGTGGGGGATGGGGGGTGAGGGAGTAAATGGTGAGGAACAGTGTGGATTTAGGACAAGTAGGGGTTGTGTAGATTAGATTTTTGTGGTAAGACAGATATGTGAGAAAGCTATAGGGAAAGAAAAGGATATATTTTGGGCTTTTATGGATCTGGAAAAGGCTTAGAGAAGAAGGCAGTGTGGGAGGTGTTGCAGACATACGGGATAGGAGGAAAGCTGTTAACAGTAGTCAAGAGTTTCTGCGAGAGTAGTAGAGATTGTGTCAGGATTAGAAATGAAGACAATTAGTGGTTTGAGGTAAAGGTGGGTCTTCTTCAGGTATGTTTTATGTCACCCTGGCTATTCAATTTATGCATGGATGTGGTGGAGCGAGAGGTGAATGCAAGGGTACTGGGTCAGGGATTGGAGATGGTTAAAGGAAATGGAGAAAAGTGGGCGATAAGCCAGTTGTTGTTTGCTGACGACACTGCGCATATATATATATATATATATATATATATATATATATATATGTATGTATATATATACATATACACATATATGTACATACATATTATATACATATATATATATATATATATGTACATACATATATATATACATACATATATATATATATATACATATATATATATGTATATATATATATATATATATATAACAATGTGATAACAATGTAAATCACACTATTGAGAACAGATTTTATATCTCACCGGTTTCGCCTTGTTAGGCTTCTTCAGAGGTAACAATTTACAGAATGTAAATGCGTTGGTAATCATAGGAGTTTGCTGTTGTTCATGAGGTTTTAGGGGTGAGAATCTGCATGTTAACTCGTCCGTTGGTTTTGTCGGGCATCATGTGCGTCGGTGAGAGTGAGCTGCTGCTTTTCTTTGGTCAGTTTTCCTAAGGCGTACTTGGCGGCATGTTTTTCAATTTTTATATCATCTATTCTGTCATTTCTGCAAACGTTGTTTTTTATGTAGATCATTTCTAGTTTTTGTTTATGATTTACTAAGTTTTTAATGTAAAATGTCTGCTTGGCTCCATTGATTTAAGTACTCTTATTCTTCGATGTGGTTTGTTTATTTTGCTATGGTAACAGACAGTGTTCGTATACACGTTTGTTTAATCATTTGTAGGTTTCACTATAATAAGCATGGTTGTCCACTGAATTTGTACAGGATACTATACAAACACAGAACTGATGTTCGATACTTGCTATATATATATACTGAACAAATTTTTTACTTTAACTAAGAAGGACCTTTGTGTTTACAAGGGCTCTGACATAGTTTAGAGATTATATAAATCAAGGACAATATCGGTCCTAATATTAGTGAACCCTTTCTACATCCACTGTTGTAAAACCTGGGATTTTCTTGTAATGAGAATCTTCAGGAAACAAGTAAACTAAACAGAAATATTACTTCTATAATGGCTTTATAAAACACTCCTGCTTGACTGAGCGTTAGGTGAATGACTGTGCTCAAGATAGGGATTTTTTTTTCTTCTAGTATGCTCAGGAGCAGAAATAATTTACAATAATTAAGAATAGTGATTTATAGTAAGAAACAAGACGATACATTAATTTTGTTCAGTATAAAGTAAGTTATTCTCACAGAGCAAGTTGAGGTTTTATGATTGAAGCCACGGTTGGCCTTTGGAAAGACATCTTTACAAGGCTTTTCTTTTGTCCCTAGTAGAAAACCGCCACAGTTAGTATTAAAGAGGAAACGACACTGGCCTTTTCTATCTGTATTGAAATAAGTTTGCAGGTAAAAGAATTTGTATTTATATTTGAATTTGCATTTAAAAGGCTAAATGTAGATAAGAGATTGTAACTGGTGCAAGAAGAAGATATTTTCATTAGTTTGGTGGACCTTAGAAATATTGCATGGTTTGTTTTGAAAATATCAAGGAGTAAGGAGGGTCTCTTAGATCTCTAGGAAACGACACTGGCCTTTTCTATCTGTATTGAAATAAGTTTGCAGGTAAAAGAATTTGTATTTATATTTGAATTTGCATTTAAAAGGCTAAATGTAGATAAGAGATTGTAACTGGTGCAAGAAGAAGATATTTTCATTAGTTTGGTGGACCTTAGAAATATTGCATGGTTTGTTTTGAAAATATCAAAGGATAAGGAGGGTCTTTTAGATCTATAGAAGTATCTTGGAAGACTCAAGCAGCTTTCTGCGGTGTAAAATGAAATCTTATAACAGAAGTAGCTGGGCACCGAAATGTGATAATTGCGTTGAAAGAATTATTCGTTGCGTTGTTGGCTTAATAGTAAGGGAATACAATAACAAGTTTTTCTGTGGTGGTCAAAGTTTGGGCCAGGCGTTATCATAGAATTGATTGAGAATTCTTGAGTCTTGCAACAGAAATGTTACTGTTATAATGGGTATAATAGTTCTCCTATTGACAAATATACGCTATGTAGTAGTTACTGGTTGCATAATGATGTGAACAGACTTCGGGATTCGAACTTGTGGCGCAATGGTTGAATTTTTGTTAGATGTCTTAGGCTCTAATGATATTTCATTAGAACGTATAGAGTTGGCGCTCTTGTATCTGAATTTATTATTTAGTTTTTGATTTATGCAAATAACAATTCATTTAACGTTTGCCTGATTTGGAGATCAAAATATTGAAATTAAATTTTTTACAGGTTCTTCAGGATTACACTCAGCCTCCCCTACACACATACAACTTTAAGATTTGTAAAAAACGATATAGATTTCAGTCTTAAGGTCTCCTGCCGAAAAGCTTTGCCATTGCAATTCATCTTAAGTTTTTGTGTGTGTGTGTGCACGTACGTGTGGTTGTGCATCGTGTGCGTATACACACATCCACACACACACACACACACACACACACACACACACACACACACACACACACACACACACACACACACACACACACACACACACACACACACACACACACACGCGCGCGCGCACGCACACACACACACACACACACACACACACACACACACACACACACACCACACACACACACACACACACACACACACACACACACACACACACACACACACACACACACACACACACACACACACACACACACACACACACACACACACACACACACACACACACCGTGATAGAGAGCTGGACTGGGAAGTATGGTGGTGCTCGCAGTACCCAGTTCGAATCCTGCCCAGGGCCAAAATTATTTCGGTATCGCTGCGCTTCGGGTCGTTACTCTGACTCTCGTGGGCGGGGAGTTGGGTGTGTGTGTGCGTGAAAGGTCATAGCATTACCCATAGATCGGTCATACGAGCTCTGAGCTCTCTTCCGGGAGGGAAATAGCTGTCGATCACGAGTCCAACACGTGATCCAAAGACCAAGGTGAATACACACACACACACACACACACACACACACACACACACACACACACACACACACACACACACACACACACACACACACACACACACACACACACACACACACACACACACACACACACACACACACACACACACACACACACACACACACACACACACACACACACACACACACACACACACACACACACACACACACACACACACACACACACACACACACACACACACACACACACACACACACACACACACACACACACACACACACAATATCAAGTATTTGGTCCTAGAATCTTATTTGCTTTTTCTGAAGCGGATATGCACTGTTTAGATGATTTTAGACCATTACTGATAATTACGCAAAGATCCTTTTCATTATCCATTTATTTTAACAAAATAGCCATACAACTTTTAATCGTACTTATTGTTATTTTTGCCTTTTTCCATAACCTTTTATCCTTGGGATAAATTTCTTTAGTCATTTTTCAGAATATCCATATCCATATCCATATCCATATCCATATCCATATCCACATCTGTATTCGAATCCATATGAGTATCCATATTCGTATCCATATCCACATATCTATATACCTGTATCTATATCTATCTACACACACGCGCACGCACACACACACACGCATATATATATATATATATAATATATATATATATATATATATATATATAATATATATATGTATATATATATATATACATACATATATCTATATCTATCTATCTATATATATACATATATATATACATATATATAAATATATATATACATATATATATATATATATATATATATGTATATATATACATATACACTGAATGGTTCCCAGTGATCATCGCTCGGATGCCTCCATCGAGCGATTCTTCAGTCTCGACTGCGATGGCATGGAATTAAAAGTGATTTGTGGTTGAAAAAAGATGTATGTATGTATATATATACATATATACATATATATACATATATTTATATATATATATATACATATATTTCTATATATATACATATGTATATATATATATGTATATAAATATACATATGTATATATATATAAATATGTATATATATATACAGTATATATATACGTATATTGTAACCCCGGTTATTGTTGCGGTTACATAAGTTGGATTTAATGCGGGCGAGATAGACTCCAAAACCGGAGTTTCTTCTATTTATTTATAACAAGGTCTTCTGTCTGTATATATATATATATATATATATATATATATATATATACATATATATATATATATGTCTGTATATATATATATACACACATATATATATATACATATATATATACATATATATATATATATATATATATATATACATATATTGTAACCCAGGTTATTGTTATGGTTACATAAGTTGGATTTAATGCGGGCGAGATAAACTCTAAAACCGGAGTTTCTTCTATTTATTTATAACAAGGTGTTCTGGTATTGGATTTAACAAACTATACATGGACCCTTTAGCCAAAATACAGTAAGTGCCGGGCCTTGACCTAGGGCACACCTGTGTCTGGCAGGTACTTGACCTAGCCAGGTTCTGGCTGGCAGGCTCTTGACTTGCCCAGCTCTCTTCTCTTGGTTACAAATCTTTCGCATATAAAGGGGGTTAGTGGGTTGTCGTAAGTAAGGGTGTTAGTTTCGCTATTCTATGCATTGGGGTCAGTTCTACACATGGGGGTTAGTCGTACGGTTGGGGCAGATATAATAAAGGGGGTTCAATGGATTTCTCTGTTGACAGACACCTTCGTGTGGCGATATCCTGTTTGTCTGAATTCTCCTGCGTTAGGTTTGCTGAGGCCTGGGGAAGAGAAATCAGGGAAAAGGGGAGGGAATGCTGAGTCGCATGCATGTGGATCAAGGGATTGGCAGGTGACAAGGTTAGTAATGGTTACAATATATATATATATATATATATATATATATATATATATATATATATATATATATATATATATATATATATATATATATATATATATGTTGGTACATTGTGACAAGTTGATGGAAAAATACATAACAACCAATGCCAACATCAACCAAAAAGTAGGGGATATTAAATGGGAAAAATTCACAGCTCAATACGCAGCCATAAGAACCTGCCCCAGAACAGCGCCCACATAGAACGACAAAATCCATCCGGTGCCCAAACGTCCGCTCCCTGGGTTGAGGGCTTGAGGCCGGTCAGTTTCGTATTTTTATTCGTATTCTTATTTTTATTATTATTTTTATTATCATTTATATTTATATATTTTTATCTTTATTATTTTTTTATTTTATTTTATTATTTTTATTTTCATATTTTTTATTATTATTATTATTATTATTATTTTATATTTTATATATTTACTATATATTTCTTTGGCATTTATTTATTTATTCATTGCTGTATATGTATGTATATTTTTTGATAACATTCTGTCACACAATGATATGGGATGAGATGTCATGTCACTTTAAATAAGCACATTTTTATTAATTTAGTTATCTTATCCGGAGCTGTTTTGTAATAACATCACAACAATTTATTGTATACTTTATTATCACTATTGTTCATTGTAACCTTCATCATATATATATATATATATATGTATATATATATGTATATATATATGCATATATATGTGTATATATGAAAATATATACATATATATACATATATATATATATATATATATATATATATGTATATATATATATCACAACAAAGTGATGTCGTAGCACATTGGTTAATTTATACTAACTAGCAGGACCCGTGGAAATTTCACGGGATTTACAAAAATACAGATTGAATAAGAAGTTTATTGAAAAATATAAATATTCCGTACGTACATTATTCATTTAAACTTAATTGTATCTACAGTTCTTCTGCTGGGCACAAGAATCGCATTGATCATATCTTTGTGTACAATATTTTTCGTAATAGTTTTGTTACCTTTCCTTCCTTGTGACGTCACATCTAAAGACCAGCCAATCAGAAGAAGAGATATGACGTCACGACTGAGGAGCTGCCTATCAGAAGAAGAAACATGATGTCACGACTGAAGATCAGCCAATCAGAAGAAGAGATATGACGTCACGACTGATGACGTAAGCGTAACGGACGCACCGGGTTGCGTGACACACATAGA
>NC_134796.1:8011956-8014456 GCF_046742065.1 Oratosquilla oratoria | reverse complement strand
TTCCATTATTTCTCAATAACTTTGTTACCTCAATTTTCTTCCTTTTGGATTTTTTTTATCTATCTAGGTGAACTAACTAAAGCATTAGACGTCTTGGAGGCTTTAATGTTATTGCTATATTCACATGACCATTTCTCTAAAGCACTACCAGGTTCTCTATAATACTCAAATAAAGGTTTATCGTGTGGAATCTTGTATACGACTGTTCTCCAGAGTAGTACTTACACCAATGATCATTCCTACCCATCCCCTTTTTAGAAAGTGAAAGAATAAATTTTTTCATATCAGTGGAGAGGGATGTTCTAACAATATATATACATAGACGCCAAATATCATTGTTTAATTTCAATATTCATAGCTTACATTAATTTACAGTTGAACTCTATTGAATTTTTCATTAATTAGTTATTGTATGGGAGGTTCCTCAGAATATTTTTTCTCTACTTTTTTGTCAGGGTTGCTTTTATGTTTTCTCACAAAGAATCATTCTAATAAGTAACATAGCTAAATACTTGGAGAAAAACAGGATTCAGTTCGCTTAAGAATGATTACCATTTGGGTTATGCTGTATGTATAGTAAAATGTATACTAGTAAGGAATATTGGAAGAACCAGTTCCTTGTTGCAGAAAGCATAAACTGTTAAATAACTCAAACTGCTCATTTCGAAGGTAGAAAATCTTCTATGTTGAACTAATAACTATTACTATCCTAGTATAATACTTTGATACCTGTTTGCAATGCATAATTACCTGTTTTATTATTTTGTTTGTTTCAATGTAAACTTATTGATAAAGTGGCTCAGGTCGGAACAAGAACTAAATAAGGTTCTCATATGAGTAATTTTGTTGACACTGGGCGCGACGTGTTTGTGTTTGAATCAAATGTGAGATATCCTGAGGTATGGCATCTATTGAGAGAGCAAAGTAGAAAATGACAGGGGGAGCTACCAACCGGACATATACCCTGGTCTGATTTGTCAGTGAAGCAAAACTAATGTTCTTTTTAAACCGCCTGTTATCAGTGAAAAGGTGACCGTCATCGTCAAGCTGAAGGACACTTGGAATCTGGCAAACTTGAAGCCAAAAACGCAGTCCTTTGTAAAGTGAGGCAAGTTATTCATATTTTGACTTCTGAGTTCCATGTTCTCAGGTATGAGTGGGGTTAGCTAAGAGTGTTGTGTGATACAAACCCATAAAAATGTTTCTGAAAAAAAAAATCCTAAGAGGGTTGTGTGATCCAAACTCATAAAATTGTTTCTACAAAAAAAAAAAAAAAAAAAAAAAAAAAAATATTTTAGAAGTCTCCTAGACCAAGAGAAACAAAACTAAAAGTATAGAACCCCACTAAATGAAGCATCCTGATTTGTCAGAGAACAAGAAACTGATGGAAACATTAAAAGTGGATGTAAAAGAATATAGGAAGAGAAGATACAAGGAGGAAACCACTGTAATACAGAGAATGCAACTAACAAGGCTTTTAAGGGATTCTGGACTGGTGGCAATAAAAATCTGAAAATGGAAAGAAGTGGTGCTGAAGATGATTTAGTCTCTGAATTTGAGTTATTTCTAAATATCTACCATAGGTCTTATTTTTTTAGTTAAGTGAGGAAAATTATTATGAGATTCCAAATATATCCTTGCTAATGTAAGGTATGGCACAGGATTGAGGCCAACTGGAGAAAGAGCAAGACCAATTCCTTCTGATCACAAAAGACAACACAAAGTAAGTGAATAAGGACAAGAGAGCACCGAAGTTGACGATAGAGTTACATCTGCGTCTTAGGTCTGGTACAAACTATACAGTGGTGAACTTTTCATAGGCTATTTCATGGTCGACCTTGGTGGCTCTACTATCGGACAATAGATGATTCGGACCAACATGACATTTTCTTTATCTTGGTGAAGAGTTTGGTATAAAACCAAGATTCCCTCTAAACTCTGTCAGTCATTCAAGGCGTTACAACTGATCAGTGATACAAAGAGTCTGTGCAGAGACGAAGAGTGTTAAACAGTAACCATAGCCGCTAATTTACCAAAGAAAACCGACTTCTCAGACTACTTGTGTCAAAGTTCGGACAATAAAGGGACCAAAGAATGTTCATGTCAACGTGGAGTTCGTAACTTAACTGTATTATCCATATTGATTTAACGTGAAGATCAAACATTCCTAAGCAAAGCCTCTTTCAAGAGAACTGCCTCAGGTCAAGGAGGGACGGGCCGCTGAGTATTGTAATGCAAATTGTAAGAAAGTCTGTTAGTATCCCTACAGTGAAGCTTTAATCCTACACTCTTGTATTTTGAGTATAAGTAGGGAAATATTAAGAAGATATGGAGAATCTTAGACATCATTGGAGACGGTGAATCAGATATCCAATTAGTAAATTCATCTGGTAAGAATATAAGTATACCTATAATTAGTTCAGTTTCAGTCGTAAATTTATCAACTGCTCACAAAACGTATGATCAACCTCTCACCTACCTTCAAAGTATCTCCAGAATA
>NC_134796.1:8004456-8006956 GCF_046742065.1 Oratosquilla oratoria | reverse complement strand
GTAACCAGGGTATTATGAGAAGGCTGCTGGATGAAAGGTGATGTGATCAAGCGTGAATATACGACTTTAGCCTGTAATGTACCATTATATCTGAGAACTCTCCTACTATCAGGTTCTCCATAAATAGAGCGTCAACACACTAAATAACATAATCAGCAATCCAGTCATGGGTACCATCTGAAACTGGGACCTTGCCTTGTTTTTAGAACAAAATGGTATTTGATACCTTTTCACTCGAGAAGCACTGGTATAAACATTTATGTTCTGGAAGAATGTGTTTATTCCTGAGATTGGAAGTTTCCTTGAGCATTTCGTTTTTGAGCTAGTTGTTTGTTTCATTATATTGGCCATTCTCTGCGATGTCATTATAGGACATGGGGCATCGCCTTTTGGCTGAGGATATTTTAGTAAGTCCGTTTATTGTGTCCCACGCCTTCCTGGATGAGTGAGTGATGTCATTGTTAATGAGAGCCTCACCGTTCTTCACCTTTTTTGGTCAAGGTGGTAAATGAGTGTTATAGATATTTCCTTCCGGATTTCTGGGTCAACAGCCTCAAAATATCTGTTGTTTGATTACTTGCAGTTATCATCCCAGGTAGGAATATAGAGATTACGAAAACTCCGACAAATGCAAGCAATAGCAGTTGTCTTCATGGTTTACTGAGATTTCGTTTCACGAAAATTGGTAAATCATCAGCCACTTTGTTTTATCACAGAAGTAATCCCAGTCAGCTTTTCGAAAATTCCATGTTGGTGTATGAAAAAACAAACTTCATGTAGGTGGGCAGAGGCTGTTTACAAATAAACGATGCTCGGTCCTGGAAACGAGAGAAAAGCTTTAGCATTTCTCTGACAGGAATTGCACGATTAACTTTGGTGCAGAATACAGCATCTGGGTTGATTCCTCTGTTCAATTTCTCAGGGAGAAAAAAGTTCGGTTGTTTTGAATCAAACAAACCGTGCAAGCTGTTAGCTGCAAATCATGCTGAAAAGTTTTCACCATCAATGTTTGAGTCTGGGTAGCTCGAGGATTCACGGCGACAGTTGAAACTTCCCCTAATGATAAAATGTGAGGATACAGCTGGAATGCATGAGGCGTCCAGTTGTGATGAAAGGGGATGGTTGGCATTTTGGATATTGTAAAATTCAATTACAAATCACTGAGCGGTGTGTCCGTTTCTTGACAAAACCATTAGACTTTTGCTCTAAAGGGGAAAGAATCTGGTTTTGAGGAGAACCCTCAGAAAATTACATATTCATAGCTGAATGCCAATAGAACAACTCTGGAGATGAAAGTAGAGAGCTTTGTTTAACAGTTTGCTGCATATTTTGCTAGTTCCTAGAACTACTTAGGGTGGAAGACGTGAACGTATAGCAGCTCCTTCCCCGTCTAAAGGATGAATCACAACTTAAATTAGATCGCTTATAATAGAAAGAATCTCTTCATTAGGGACTACATTTTCGTAAATGAAAGATGATTTCATTCAATCTATGGTTGCACCCAGGTTTAACCAGCATGGGATATTAGCCACATATTTCTTAAACAGTTAATACGTTGAGGACGGGGGGTTAATAAAACCCCGACGAATCAGTCACATATTACTCTCTTATCATTGAAGACCACTCAGAGAAGAATGATGATCACTTTTGGATTGCACTATCCCTCCTTTCTGCCACTCATTTCAAAAGTTCTATTGAACACCTCAGTAACTTCACCTCTTTGTCATATTATTGTCTTCAAGAACAGAAGCGCTGGTTATAAAAAAAAAGTCTCTAGGCCTGACCTGCATGAGATTTCGATCAATTGAATCTCTATTTGGGTTGACGTCCGCCTCTCAGATAGATGAAAATTGCTTGTGGAGTGCCGCATATATATCGAATTCATGGAGATAAATATTTAACGATAAAACAATGACAAATAAATAAATAAATAAATAAATAAAAAATGAATAAAGATAAATAAGTAAATTCTTAAACAAACAAATTATATAAATAAATAAACATATAAATAAATAAACAGATAAATAAATAAACAGAAAAATAAATAAATGAATAATAGGATAATTTGCTTCTAGCCAAAAAAGAGTGTGTGAAGTGTGTCGTAATATATAAAGGTCATTCCATGGATGAATAGAATCTGGTAGTGACACGAAGAAACCTCGCAGAATACGCCGCGGGGGAGAAAGGGTCAGGAACTAGTGTAAAGGAAACTGAAGTGCGTAATCTGAATATTGGAAGCGAATATTTTACTTGAAGAAACCTAAAAGAAATAAGATGTCTTTGGGTCTTTGGGCCTTCGAAGAAAGAGGAGCAGGAGGAAGAGGAGGAATAGTCATAAGAGGGTTGGGAGAAGCTGGAGAATGAGGAGGAGGAGGAGCAGAAGAAGAACAAGAAGAACATGGAGGAGGAGGAGGAGGAGGAGGTGGAAGAAAAAGAAATGGTGGCGGTGTTGATGATGGTGGCAACGGCGGTGCCGGTATTTGTGGTTATGTTGGCAGTG
>NC_134796.1:7989456-7994456 GCF_046742065.1 Oratosquilla oratoria | reverse complement strand
GTTGGATGTTCATGAGCTATTACAACGTAACAACTTCAGGGGGATCCGCTTCAATGCGACCATGTCCGATAAGCTCAAGAGAGTCGACTGCGCCCATATATATTTCCACATGTATGTTTGTATATATAGCAAGTATGAAGATTACAGTAACTAGAGAGAATGAAATAATAAAACTTCATCAGTAAAATGTTGACCGTATCTAAAGAGAATCAAATAATAAAACTTCATCAGTAAGATGTTGACCATACCCAGGAAAAAAGTAGTTATATTAAAGATGATAACGAATATGATATGATAAAATATATCTTTATGAATCTTCACCAGGAAATGAATAACGAATTAAGTTAATTAGAAACTGGAATTACAAGAAACTAAGCATGTTACTGTTTTTGATAAATGATGTTTAGAAAACAATATCTCTTTTCCTCCTTATATTCATTTATACTCTGCTAACAGATTTCTAAGTCTTTTTACCTTTTCTTTCGGCTATTTTTGATAACTAAATCTCATCTTAAATCCTTTTACGTTGTTTTAATTTAATTTCCTACTTCCTTTTCCTACTTTCTTGACATTATATTTTTCCGTAACAAAAAGGAAGAGACGTGTATCTGTCTTGCATTTCTCAGTTTTCATTTGCCCAATTTATTTCTTTACCTTGTTAATTTTTTCTTCTATTTTTTGGTTCCTTCTATCCTTTACGAGGTTTACAAACTCTGTTTTTATCAATTTACACCTTTGATTATATAAAAACAAAGTTTGTTTATGTGATATCAATTGAAGGATCAATATTGAAATGATTACTTTCAGCTGTAGTAACAAAATAGTAAAAAAAATGTGCAATACAGGTTGGTATCAAAGAATTCAGTAAGATTTTTACCCAGTATTTGCTGTAAAACTTTATACAAATGAAAATCCATGTGAACAAGTTGTATAGACACGGTAAAGGAAACATGGACTGGAGGTGAAGCTTTATTCCTGACGTTTCGTCTAACGACTTTCTCAAAGGAATGAGCATACTAGAAACATACAGAGATTATAAACCCGCCTTATGGCTCAAGGGGGTGTGCGAACGTATAGCGCTGCGTCCTGATTGGCCCGCTGAGACAGCCAATCACGAAGCGCTATATTCGCTGAAGATTTGGCCCAGGTGAAGCTCCCAGCCTTATTGTTGATATTCGGACGAGTGGTGATGTACGCAGCTTCTATAGATTTTCTGATCTTCTTATCCATACCTTCGTGTAGAATCTCGGCTCGGTTCCATTGTGGGAGGTGCCCAGAATCGTCAACATGCACCACCATTGCGTTGGTGAGTCTATGGTGACGGAGGTCGGCCTTATGCTCCCTGATTCTAGTGTTAAGGCCCCTCTTAGTCTCTCCGTAGTATGCTTTATCGCATGATGTGCATGGGATCTTATATACGACGCTGTCTTCTCTCCCCCTCATCTTAGTCCCGCTTTTTATCATGTCACCAATCTTCGTTCCCGATGTTACGGCTGCTTTAACTTCCGTGCTCCTGAGCATTCTAATAATGTCTCCTACCTTCTCAGAGTTAGGAAGCGCCATGTATGATGTTTTTGTGGTGGCGTTGCCTTCTCTTAACCTGCTTGTGTGGATTATTTCTTCCGCTCTTCGTCTTAAGCTCAGGATTAAGCCCTTGGGGTAGCCAAGCTTCAAGAAGGCCGCGATGATGTATTCGATTTCCTCCTCCAGGAATTCCTCGCTGCATATCCTGTAGGCACGCAGGAAGAAGCCCATGACTACCCCCTTTTTCGTCCTCTCATTGTGTGCCGACAGGTAGTGTATGAAGTCGTCACGGTTCGTAGGCTTTCTGTAAACCCTGAACAGGAGGCCCTCAGTAGTCTTTATTAATAGGGTATCCAGAAACGGAAGCTTTCCCTCTTCTTCCTCTTCTATAGTGAATTGGATCTGCGGATTCACTCTATTTAATTGACTCCTGACGTCATCCAGGTCTGTCCTGTTCGGAGCGATTATAAGAACATCGTCCACGTACCTGAGCCATATTGCCCTCCTTCCTATGATATGAGAGTAGTGGTCCTTCTCTTGGACCTCCATGAAGAGGCAAGCAGCCACGGCACTCAGAGGTGACCCCATTGCAAGGCCACTGTGTTGAAGAAACTCCTCTCCCTCGAAGGTGAATGAACCAAAGTTTACGCACATGGATACCAGCTTCATGAAGTCTCCCCTGGGCGAACTGGACAATGTGGAGAGGGAGCTGCGTACGAGGAGGAAACTGCAGAGTCTTAGGAACCGAAGAGCTTTCCTACTAGATTGCATCGCTGAGCAAGTGGTCCCAAAATCAACGCCACAACACCTCAGATGTGATACCACACCATTCTCTAGGAGTGCGAGGATATACTTAGAAGAGAGCTGCAAACAACTTCAGTACGGGGTAGAAGAGATCAAGTACAATCTGCAGCATACACATCTCCCCAACCACCTGGTGACAAGACTGAAGGAGGAGAATACAGCACAGAAGATGAGGCTCCAGCGAAAATTACAGGTATTGTGTGCGAGCAGCGAATGGAGGAAGGTGGGGAGACCGGATTTGATCAACAACATGTCAACTAGACCCTTGACGGACACGGAAACCGAGGCTTTATCCCTGGGTCTCAAGTTTGACACAGGGATTGGTAACAAGAGCTTTACGGACTACACCTTAAAAAACAGTATTTAGTCGGACACCGAGGCCGAGAAGGGATTCAAGCAAGGGGTCACGGCATGCTGCATAGCCCTCTCTGCCAATACTCCGAGATCCCTCCCGCGCAGATACATCTCAGCGCTGAAGGAACTCGGTAAGGTCAACAGCATTTTCATCTCACAAGCAGACAAAGGGGGCGGCGTCGTGATCATGGACAAAGCAGATTACGTGAGGAAGATGGAGCAATTGTTGGAAGATGAAGACACGTACACGAAGAAACGTCCAGGTCACGCCAAGGAGGAAGCTATGATTTTTAACGGTAAGGTGAGAAAGATTTTGGGAGGCTCGGAGATGGGACGCAGACTAAAACACCTAATCGAGGAGGACCCTCGCCCGCCAACAATGAGGGGTCTTCCCAAGACCCACAAACCAGGGGTCCCCATGAGACCTATCACATCAGGGATTGGCAGTGCCCCCCACCGACTAGCGAAGGTTTTGGCCAAGCCCCTATCTAAAGCCATGGGATCCATAAGTGGATCTCATTTAAGAAATTCAGAGGACCTGCTACGCAGATTAAAGGGGACAAGCATGAGGTACAAGAAAATGGCCAGCTATGATGTGAAATCCTTATTCACACAAGTTCCCACAGATGGCGCTCTGGAGGCAGTGTGGAGAGTGGTCATCAACATGGACGAGGAGGAGTTGCCGCTGCCCAGGGGAGACTTCATGAAGCTGGTATCCATGTGCGTAAACTTTGGTTCATTCACCTTCGAGGGAGAGGAGTTTCTTCAACACAGTGGCCTTGCAATGGGGTCACCTCTGAGTGCCGTGGCTGCTTGCCTCTTCATGGAGGTCCAAGAGAAGGACCACTACTCTCATATCATAGGAAGGAGGGCAATATGGCTCAGGTACGTGGACGATGTTCTTATAATCGCTCCGAACAGGACAGACCTGGATGACGTCAGGAGTCAATTAAATAGAGTGAATCCGCAGATCCAATTCACTATAGAAGAGGAAGAAGAGGGAAAGCTTCCGTTTCTGGATACCCTATTAATAAAGACTACTGAGGGCCTCCTGTTCAGGGTTTACAGAAAGCCTACGAACCGTGACGACTTCATACACTACCTGTCGGCACACAATGAGAGGACGAAAAAGGGGGTAGTCATGGGCTTCTTCCTGCGTGCCTACAGGATATGCAGCGAGGAATTCCTGGAGGAGGAAATCGAATACATCATCGCGGCCTTCTTGAAGCTTGGCTACCCCAAGGGCTTAATCCTGAGCTTAAGACGAAGAGCGGAAGAAATAATCCACACAAGCAGGTTAAGAGAAGGCAACGCCACCACAAAAACATCATACATGGCGCTTCCTAACTCTGAGAAGGTAGGAGACATTATTAGAATGCTCAGGAGCACGGAAGTTAAAGCAGCCGTAACATCGGGAACGAAGATTGGTGACATGATAAAAAGCGGGACTAAGATGAGGGGGAGAGAAGACAGCGTCGTATATAAGATCCCATGCACATCATGCGATAAAGCATACTACGGAGAGACTAAGAGGGGCCTTAACACTAGAATCAGGGAGCATAAGGCCGACCTCCGTCACCATAGACTCACCAACGCAATGGTGGTGCATGTTGACGATTCTGGGCACCTCCCACAATGGAACCGAGCCGAGATTCTACACGAAGGTATGGATAAGAAGATCAGAAAATCTATAGAAGCTGCGTACATCACCACTCGTCCGAATATCAACAATAAGGCTGGGAGCTTCACCTGGGCCAAATCTTCAGCGAATATAGCGCTTCGTGATTGGCTGTCTCAGCGGGCCAATCAGGACGCAGCGCTATACGTTCGCACACCCCCTTGAGCCATAAGGCGGGTTTATAATCTCTGTATGTTTCTAGTATGCTCATTCCTTTGAGAAAGTCGTTAGACGAAACGTCAGGAATAAAGCTTCACCTCCAGTCCATGTTTCCTTTACCGTGTCTATTTATACAAATGTTTATTTTCCTATTGCTTCTTCTCTTTAGAACAAATATTCTACTTATTTGTTCAATGCCTAATTGCCTTAATAAGAAAGATACACAATGTCAAAATTAAGCCAACTTTATATCGAGGAACTGCACTACGCTTACAAGCAACCTACGTAACAGATCCATTTTATAACTACAAAAAGCAATTTCATATTCCTTAAAATATAAATCAATATATTATATTTTTGTGCACCAAATGAAAATATTTGTTTTCTTGATGTCATTCCTATTTTTTCAGATGAAAGTAAAAAATAATTCTAATCTTTTATCTTATATATTTAGTGTTTTATTTTAGGAAGTAGGAAATCG
>NC_134796.1:7976956-7984456 GCF_046742065.1 Oratosquilla oratoria | reverse complement strand
CTTGTAAGACTTGCATTCAGCAGAATCTTCTTTAACGTGAAGTGAGGCTGCTATGAGTCACTACTAGTTCTAAGCTCTTGCCATTCTCCTGACATCCACAAAGAGTTTCTCTTACACTGAAGATCCTCGTCAGTTTCTAAATGCATATTAGACTAACAGCAGTCACACACGTCGTGCACAGAACCTTGATAGAGCCTCTGCCGTTAAGTGTGTAATTTTTACTTTTACTCTGGCTGACGTTGTGCTATTCTATTCATTTTAGAACACAGATCTATCATTGAAAATAATGTAGCAGATAAATAAAGAAATTGTACCAATGGTCATAGCTGAAATAATGGTCTTATACTCGAAGAGAAATGGCAAACGGTGGTTGCTAATGGCCATTATCATATATTCAATTCCAGATCCACATAAATAAAAGATGATTTCGAAACGCGCGCGCGCGTAGACACAAACACGCACACACACACACGCACACACACACACACACACACACACACACACACACACACACACACACACACACACACACACACACACACACACACACACACACACACACACACACACACACACACACACACACACACACACACACACACACACGCACGCACGCACGCACGCACACACACACATGTGGAAGGTTGTAATCCATACTTTGGAGACGGTGTGAGTAACGGAGCAGTAAAGGCTGTTTGGTTCTACTGATATACTCTAGTAAATCACAGCTAGTTGTCTTGTACAGAGCCAGTCGTGATTTGCGCCAAGAAGTAAGGCAAATGACGACGAAGGCTGTAACAGCTGTCACTATATAGTTTTTGTCGTACAGTATATATTTATAATGTGACAGAAGTAGGTATTTACATGGTTGAGTGATACTCTTAATATTGAACAAAAATATATACAATTATGAACTATAGAAGAACATGGCATATTCTAATTAAACATGGTGAGAAAGAAGATATAAAGATTATTACTTCTGTGGGCGTACCCTTCTCAACGGTCGTATTTTTGTGCGGACCAGGTGTTCTAAGTGGTCAAGGTCAGGTCGGCCTAATTTGGTTGTAAAGTTGGATTCCAGTCGAGTCGTGGTTAGACCTGACGCTCAAGAGCCTTTCGGTGGTGCTGCTGCGACGTACGCGACGTCGTATGGTTTGATATCTATCTTCTCGTAGTGCGACGCCCTATGACTTGTAATTGTGACGTCATATATATATATATATATATATATATATATATATATATATATATATATATATATATTGGAAAAACTGTAAACACTAGACTCAATTGAAGGGTTTATTTGCCCGACATTTCGATTCCCGTCCAGGAATCGTCTTCAGGGGGTGTAATGGTTACAAGATGTGAACTTTTTATAAATCATCAAAGTGGTAAACCTGGGAACGGTTCACCCTCTCAATCACATGTACAAAGCATGACTCATTACAATAATAAATACCTTACAAAAAATGAAATATTGGTAACAAAAATCAAATACAAATGAAAAGTTATATGGAAGTGAACTGTTAGGTGTAACTAGATTAGCTGAATCCGGAGGATGGCACAGGCATTCGCAGTTTATGGCTCGGAACACCTTTTCAAAATAAAGCCAATCAATGTTATCTTACTTTTCCTTAATAGTCTAGGATTTGTGGTAATTTCTTCAACCCAGTCTGCTAAAAAAGTACTTATCATTAATATTAGCCACTGTACAGGCATAAATACAGAGATAGACAAAGATACACACCTTTAGAATGGTAGACGACGAGTAAATGACATAAAGAAAACGGGAGCACTAAAAGATAAAAACTAAATTTTATACAAAACATGATATAAACAAAGCACAATCGGGCATTGGTTGAGCATTATTGCCACGTTGTCTTTCAAACAAATACAGACCCTGCTTATTATATCATCTCTGTATGGGATCTTTCTCGCTTGAAAAGACCAATGGGTCGTTCATGCAAAACGTGACCACATTACAAGACCCATGTATGCTTTGCAAATGAGATGATAGATTGAACGTCTAGCTAAGAGCTTACCGTAGATGTGCTCAAAGTAGAAGAATTAAACATGCGTATATGCAAATTTGTGGTCATTATATATATGGAGAGAATAATTTCGAACAAAAATATATTGCAATAATATAAAGAACAAACAAAACGAAAAATATAAGAGTCAGAGAAGGAGAAAAAAAATCGCAATTGTAAAAAAAAAAAAAAAAAAAAAAAAAAAAAAAAAAATCTAAACCCGGTCACGACGGCGGGAAAAGAAGAATGTGACAGCGAGAGTAAAAACATATATTTCCATAAAAAAAAGGAAAACACAGAGACTTAATGGAAATCGAGATAGCATAAAAAAAAGGTTTTTAATTCTTCACAAATATATATATATATATATATATATATATATATACATATATATATATATATGTATATGTATATATACATATATATATATATATGTATATGTATATATGAATATATATGTATGAATATATATATATATATGTATGAATATATATGTATGAATGTATATATATATATATATATATATATATATATATATATATATATATGGTCTTTCTATATCTGTTTATCTATGTATGTACGAGAAATACTACTAATGCATTTTATGGAAGTTAATATGCTCTGATTTAGAGCACTTTCCATTGGTTTGGATATAAGTTAGAAAATAGGAGTGATTCACAAGAAGTTCGAGCGTACTAAATCTGAAGTGACCATTCTTTTCCAATAAAATCAGGCAAATACAAAAAGAAAAAAGATTGCTCAAAGAAGATGGTGGTAAACTTAAAGAAAATTCAAACCAAGATAATAGCTATATAAAGAATTAAGAGGTGATAAACTGCTCTCTTTTATATATTGAGGATCTATTTTTGTTATGGGCTAAAAAATTGATTATCTTTTAAGTTTGTTATACAACCAACCATATCTGCAAGTATTTGGAATCAGAGCAAATAAAGGAATGATGAAGTATATTTGTTTCTCCTTGCAAGAAAACATGTCACCTAAGAGGAAGCCTAGGTCGAAGGACATAAAAATGGAAATGAAAATGAATTCCATGATAAAAGTCAAACGACGCGTGGCGAAAACACGTTCATATCAGGAACGACGCCGTAGTGCATTAATTTGTAAACTCAATAGGATTAGATTTTTGCATAAAAAACAAAGTAAACCTATATACCATGAAGAAGGTCTTGTCAATCTAAAAATAAGAAGTTACAAGAGGAGATGAAATAAATAACTGGATACTATTTTTAGATAAAAGTAAAGACAATTAGTCAAGAATTTTTTTAAACGGAAACGTGTGGATAAACGGAGAGTCTGTTCTGCAGGGTAAACAGTCTTAAGTTTACAACGATAGAAAAAAAAGTGGGCCAATATCATAACTAGCTACCATTTACCTCTGATGTAACAAAAATTTAATTTCCATTTTTCTAGACTTATAACATCTTAGTCTCTAATTATAATGTTTTTATATGTACATTTGTTTTCAGATTTCTATGGATTATTACATAATAATGACCATGAGATTAAGAACGCTTTAGTTTCCTTTAAATCTAATTTTTATTCACAATATTTGTTTCTATTTCTTTATAAATGCACTTTTATGAAACTAGTTAGGTCATCTTTATATAAATAAAAAATATATATATATTTATATTTTCCATGAGCTTTACTTCACTTTAATTTATTCGTCCTCTTGTACTGTCTTGGGCGTCGAGGGGAGAAAGAGTTTTATGTCTCTGGCAAGATGGACGGCTTGGATGGATGGGATGTTGTTGATTCAGAGTTTCTTTCACACCCTCAATCCAGGTCTTCCTTGGTCTTCTTCTTGCCTTGTAACCTGATATTTTCTTATTACATGCTTTACTGGCAAGTTGATGAGGTGCCATGCGTATCAGATGTCCAAACCACCTGAATTTTTGTCTATGAATGTAATAGAGGACAGGTGTTGTTCTCACCATTTCTCTGATCGTGGTGTTTCTGATCATGTCCCGTCTGGTCTTGTTGACGGCTCTCCTCAGACATCGCATCTCACAGGTTGTTATTTTGCGTTCTAGATTTTTGGTCAGGGTCCATGTCTGGCACTGATATGTCAAGGTGGGGATGAAGATGGAGTTAATGAGTTTGGCTTTAGTTTCAATGGGGATGTTGGGATGTTTGAGGAGTGGGGCAAGCTGGTAGTTAACGCTGTTGCCCTTCAGTACTCTCGCCTCACTCTCTCTGTTGAGACGTCCGTCTTGAGTGAAAATAAAGCTGAGGTATTTAAACTCGCTGACTTGTTTCAGCGGAGTCCCGTCGATGCTAATTTCGAGGTTGCTAGGTGTCCTGCTAATTTTCATCGTTTCGGTTTTACTGATGCTAATCTTCATATAGAGCTTTTTGCATTGTTTAGGCTGTCTGTGTGCTCTTGAAGTTGATCTTCTTTCTCATGTACTAGGCTCTGATCGACTGCGAACAGCATTTCATTCAGGTTTTCTGGGTTGGGATTTGCCTCTTTCGTGATTTTGCCCATGTAGATGATAAAAGGTATCGGTGATAGCACGCATCCTTGTCTCAGTTGTTTTAAAATATTAGCCTCATTACTTTTTTCATGCTCGGTGGGTTCTGTATGCTGCATTATTTCTCACAAAGAAAAAGTCCATTTATTAACTTTCTATGCTGTCCCTCTCTAACGTCGCTGAATGAGTTTCAATAAAATTGAGAATTCCCTTTATCAACATGTCATACTTACAAAAGTTAGCTATTTCTTGAAACATGTTATCTAAAAAAGATAATGATTGCTGTCTATATGTTACTCCTATATTAAAGTTTTGTTTGTTTATTTTTTGACAGGAACCTAGCATTACGACGAGAATGTGGAAGTAGTGGGTATTGGAAGATTTTCAGTTGTTGTGTGATAAATAGCAAGATAGTAGAGAACTGGAATTCTCAATTGGATAAGAATAAGGGAGATGCAAGTTCCTCTAAGTGATGGTCTTGCGAAGGAAGAAAAAAATTCTAGTTTTGTGAAGGTCATGCAGGTTTGAGAAGGAAAGAGGGAAGAACGGAAAGGACAACCAATGCGGGAAAATTAAAGTAGAAAACGTTAATTCATTTAGAAAAAGTGAGTAATAAGATGACAAAAAGGCTTTAGATATTTCACATGTGCGGATGAAGATTTTAAATCTATTTAATACACATCACGTTTGATAGTGCAAGTAATGTTAAATCATGAGTTTACAAGGATAATCTAAGTTGTTTTAAATGTAAAAAAATGACTGTATATATAACATGATTATTTTTTATCTTTTAACTATATTCATTCAACTGTGCTTTCACCAGAGTTAATTGGAAGAAACTAAAATAACATGTCAACATTTTGGACAGGAACTTTACATTTAGACTGGTTATCTAGACAAAATATCAAGGGAAGTGTATGAAGACCAAAGCTAAACATATGAATGAAGTTATCTTTTTCAGGTGAGAATACAAAGAACAAGACTGGAAAATACTCCAGTGCAATAGATAGTTGTAAAACGAAAACTAAAAAAATTAAATCATAGAAAAGAAATGGAAGTAAAAACAATATTTAACAGCAAAAGAATACAGTTACCACAAATAAAACCATAACCAGAGCTAGTTCTTGGTTAAAATTTAAGTGGCAATATAAAACAGCAGAGTGATAAATTGGGAGCCAAGTCACGTGAAGAAATGAATGAATAATAAAGAAGAGAAGGCGAAATAAAGGATAAGGAAGAGGATGCCAAGGAAGAGAGGAGAGGAGAGGGACTTGAAAGAAATGGTGCAGAGGCTTGGGCTAGACACTGTAAGAGATTATAGAAAACCATAAGTCTGAAGTGAATGCGGTGAGGCAAAACAAGGAGAGGAAAGGGAGCAAAAACAATATATAATAATTTAATGCGCGCGCGCACACACACACACACACACGCACACACACACACACACACACACACACACACACACACACACACACACACACACACACACACACACACACACACACACACACACACACACACACCGATACACACACACACACACACACACACACACACACACACACACACACACACACACACACACACACACACACACACACACACACACACACACACACACACACACACACACACACTCGCACGCACACACGCACACATACACATACAGATTAAATATTAAATGAAAGAAGACAAAGAAAACCAAAACATACTTTTTAAAGAAATAGTCAAAGAGTAAATGATCGAAAGTATAGGACACCGTGATAAAAGTAATAATAATAAAAAAAAAGGGCAAGAGACACAAAAGACAGGGAAAAATGTATTGTAATTTATGTTATTAAGTAAAAACATGGACTAATCAGGTTCCAAAGGGAAAAAGAGGAGAGGAATATGGTGAGGGAAATACTAAAAGAAATACAGGAAGGACAAGAATTTGAAAAGGAAATAGAAAAATTATACAGAATGGGAAAATATTTTGAAGAGAAGAATTGATCTCTCAATGTAAAACTTAATTCGTAGAGGATAGTGGAAGAAATATTAACAAACGCAGAAAGACTAGCGAAAAGGAGTAGCTACAAATATTTATGGATGAAAAAGGAAGAGTGATGAGGAAAAAGAGAAAGAAAAAACACCAAAAGAAGAAGTTAAAAAAAAGTAGTAGCTACAAATATTTATGGATGAAAAAGAAACTGAGTGATGAGGAAAAAGAGAAAGAAAAACACTAAAAGAAGAAGCTAAAAAAAAAGAAAAAACGAAAAAAGAACAGGGAATGAAAGGAAGGAGTTTTTTGGAGAGTAATGGACTTGAGACTGAGAAAATGGTACATAAGGGAAAATGAAACGTAGAAGCAAGAAGAAAATGCAGAAATGAAAATGAATTAATGGTAATATATACCAAAATAGACAGATTGATATCAGGAATAGATGAACTAATTGACTATCTAGAACAAGAAAAACCAGATATAATTAGGATTGTAGACACGAAATTGAAAGGATCATTACCACCAAATAGTATATGCCAAGGCTTAAATGGAAATGAATTAATGGTAACATATACCAAAATAGACAGATTGATATCAGGAATAGATGAAATAATTGACTATCTAGAACAAGAAAAACCAGATATAATTAGGATTGTAGAGACAAAATTGAAAGGATCATTACCACCAAATAGTATATGCCAAGGCTTATACAATTGTTGGATCAGAAACAGAGAAACAAAGCAGGATGGAGGAGTCATGTTACTAACCAAGAAAAATGTAAATGCGACAAAAATCACAGAAAGAGAGAATAATGTGGAGCTGATTATGATAAGAGCTGAGAATAGAGATATAGAAAATAGAAAGTATGCAGTGATTTATGTCCCGCTAAAACTCACGCTTGGAATGAAAGCGAACACTCCAAAATGCTGGAAGACACAAGGCAAATACTAAATAAAACACTAAAAAAAGAAGGAAATCTGGTAATTATGGGTGA
>NC_134796.1:7969456-7971956 GCF_046742065.1 Oratosquilla oratoria | reverse complement strand
TTGTATGAAAAAGTTAACTGGAGATGTAATATATTCTATTTTTCTTTGGTTTCTTTTGCTTAACATGTTCTGCTCGTCATGCATTTAAGTTATTTATATAAGAATACAAAATTAATGTATCAGCAGTTGAAAATAGAATGAAAAAAATTAATTGAATGTTTAAGGCATTCTAAACAAGTTAACACAATAGTTTGGGAAAGATACCGCTGAAATTTAGTGTAATCTACTATGTAATGGTGACATATAATATTCCTTGTGTGTTGTACATACGTATTTATGATATTGTTTATTTATTATTGTGTGAACCAAGTGTTCATATTAAGCGTGTATGTTTTTCCCCCCAAGTATGAGTTTGGTGGCGTGGCTTGGCGTCGGAGTCAGTCTTCATTCTGCTTACGAAGCAACTGCACGCTTGTTTCTGTAGCGCTTTCTCACATTGTGACTGATACAGTATTTTGTATTGTTGATGTGGTTCCATTAGCCACCCCGTACATACGGTGGCAGCAGTTTAAACAATATTGTGAACGTTTCTATTTTTTCTGCATTTCGTAATTCGGACACTATTTGAACTTGAACATTCGAAAATTTTGTCTAGCCAGTTTCGCGGCATTATGTGTTTTTTCTATTCCCTTTTTTTCAGTCAGGTCACCCAAAAGATTAAATTCAGTTCCATTGGACCAATTAATACCAGTGACTTGAAAAAAAAAAATGCGTACTTGGCGCAGGAAGTTTTATTTGGACGCACCAAGTGATTTTTTTTTTTGTGGTCTCACGCGGTTTTCTCTTTGACATTGTTGTTAGCTCTGAACTTTTTACCATATCCATCTCCGTTCGTCACTGGATCGTCTCTTGTTCATGAGTGCGCCGTTTATAAATTTGAAGACGGATGGGCCAGGATTTTTAACATCATTCCATGTACGAAATCCTGTCGGCCAGTGAATTACGTTCGCTGCTTTCTCTAGTGACTGGACCTTTTTAGATTTTTTCGTGTACTCAGGCTTGTACTGTATATTTTTCACTGTTTCTGCATGCAGCGTCATAATATATTGTGGTTATAGTAAATTAATATATTTACATTTTTGGTGAGGTGTGTTATCTTGGCTGCCATGTTTGTCTCTTCCGTGAGGTCATTTGTTGACCATTACGTTTTCTTTGGTTGCTTGTAAGAAAACTGTTGTTATTGTTTATTCATTTTATCTTGGGTATCTCCTGTGTGATGGACATTGTTTTACGACTGCCTGCCTAGATAGATTTGTCTTTCATGTAAAAAGGTATGTGTTTTTGTGGGCGGTCGCAGTACTCATTGTATGTATATAACTTTTATTTATATTTTTCAAGTTCATGTTATTACGTAGTGGGACCGTACTTCCAAGATCTAATTTAGCAATGTCGAGTAAACATAAGATGCCCTAAATTAATTCTACCCAAACATCACCTCAGACAATGGCTCACACGTTCACTTCGTTACATCAGGATCCTACTGTTATGAAATTTTTTGATGAAGATCCCCATTGTAAATTCATTGATTTTCTTCGCCAGTGGGAAGATTATATTATTAATACTAATGTTTCAATAGTGTCTAAGAAATTTTCATTTGTAAGATCACAGCTTGTACCTAATTCTTTAGCTTATGAGATGTTATCTGCGGCGTGCCTCGACCCCAAGTCTTTAGCTTATGACTATGACCGTTTTTGGTCTAATTTCCTTATTTTTTTCTGATACCCCAGTAGGAAATGCTTTTCAATAGTGCTTTACTTTGGCTGATGTCCATACATCCAAATTGGGAACTCTTGGCTATAGGCGTGCTCAGGCTCAAGCCAGTAAAATTGTAGTTGAAGCCTTAGATTCTCTCTCTCATTCAGAGTGTGTTGGTCACGGCACCATCTCATTGGATAAGTTCAGCCTTATTCTGGAGTTTCTTTTAAATATTCTTTTCTTAGCGCCTTTTGAGAAGAGAGCTGCCTCTTCTCTCAGCTATAATACAGATGAGACCCTACTGTCTTTTCCAACTAAGCTTTCATGTAAACTTAGGGAATTGCCATCTGGATCATTGTGCAATAGTAGTACTCAGCAACAAGCCAATGTTCCTAGTTCTCCCCCTCTACTCCCACAGTTTTCAGTTCCTACTCACAGCTCCCCTTCCTCTACATATACCCATCCTGTACCCACATGAGCCTATTGCAACAAGTCAGGTCATTCGACTGATTTTTGTTTTCGTCGTAAGCGTCATGTGCACAAGTCAAGACAGTTGCCTGTCCGTAGGAATGTATCGGATATTTCTTCTAATGTGACGCATGACCCCTCTAGAGTAGAGCCGTAGGATAAGATTAGCTATTGTCATATCCATGATCGTTGCAAATACTCGACTTATCAATGTTTCAAGATTTTGCAGGTTAGAGCAGAGACATCTCAGCCTAGACAATCTACGTCCCATTTTCACAAGCGCCCGTTTCCCAACCCAAAGGTTTGATCTCTACTATGAGGTCCCAAATAATCCCTT
>NC_134796.1:7939456-7964456 GCF_046742065.1 Oratosquilla oratoria | reverse complement strand
AAGAAAAACATCTAAACGCTGGTGACACAGCTTAACAACTGAAACTTTCCTTGGTTCTAAAGAGAACAACAGATGCATTGCATAGAAAAACATGTGAAAATGAACAAAACAGAATAAAGAGCTTAAAGCGCTACAAAATGCCAATATGACCAGCAATTTAACTTGTGTGACGACTACTTCTATAACAGGTGAAATTAATCTAGCTTCTCTGGGTCTCTATAGATCTTTAAGATAAGAAGTACAATATAAATTTCATTAGTGCCTTTAAACCTAGTTTGTATTTCTTGTATTTCTTACCTCATATCGAATTTTCTTATTTTTTTAGTTTATCATTAATTTTAATATTCATTATTTTTGTTTGTTTTCTTGAGTAATAGAAGTGTTTTTCATAAAAGTACCAGAGTAAAATTCAAATAATTTCCTAGTTTGTTTTTATTGTTTCTTCATTATATTTTTTTCATATAATTACCTCATGTAGCATGATCCATTTTCAGAAATTGTTTGAAATTTTTAATTAACTCTCTTAGTTGAGTTCAAGTTTCCTTGATCTATTTCTATCAACTTTATAAGTTCATAACCTCTTTAGCGCGTTCACCCAAAATTCTATTTTTAACATTTACTAAAGAACAGAAATATAAAATACTGTTTTTTTTTTTATCCTTGGGTGTAGGCTCTCGCCATCAAAAGAGGGACGGGATATTGGGGACATTTTGTTAATATAGCGCTGGAGTTCTGTAGTCTGGAGGAATCCTGTAGATAAGGTGTAATCCAGTAGATTCGGTAGGTTCCTGTAGATCTGGTGGTGTCCTGTAGTTCCGGTGGAGTCCTGTAACTCCAGTGGAGTCCTATATATCCGGTGGAGTTTTGTAGATCCAATGCACTCCTGTAGATCCAGTGGAGTCCTGTAGATCCGGTGGAGTCTTGTATATCCAGTGGTCCCTGGGACCGGTGGCTCGTAATATATATATATATATATATATATATATATATATATATATATATATGTATATATGTATATATGTATATATGTATATATATATATATATATATATATATATATATATATATATATATATACAAGCAGCGGCTTCGCCGCACCTGGCTACACCAGGTTCCTTGGCCTGCGACGCTTGCTTGCTTCACTTGCATATATGCGTCGGGGGCCCCCAGAGCATCGGCGTGGGCCTCCCCAGAGGAGCCGCGGGGGCTCCCAGTGGAGTCGCGGAGCCCCTAGAGGAGGCGCGTGGCCACCAGAGGAGCCGCAGGGGCCCCCACAGGAGCCACGGGGGCCCCAAGGGAACCACGGGGCTCCCAAAGAAGCCATCTCATGAATTCATGGCTTGTCGTTAGAAATTATACATTTCGATATAATGTAGTCTACGCTTCTTCGCCGTTTCGTCTTTTGGCATCGTAACGGTAGTCAATATTGTATAGTCACCACAGAGGTAATTTTAGAATCATTTTGAAAGAGAAATGCATCTATAATTCCTGTGATCGGACTTTGTACCGCTTTTAAAGAATTTCTTATATCCTGTGAAGTAATGCCACATGAACGCATCTCAATCCTGATCGTCTAAGTATAAAAAAAAAGGATAACAATAAAAAATAAATAAAAAACTGTCTCTAAATGTCCTCGGTCACCATGGTATTTTGATAACGCTCCGTGACGTCACGGCAACGGAGACAACTGATTGGCCGAGAATGGTGACGTCACGGCAACGGAGACGACTGATTGGCCGAGAGTCGTGACGTCACGGCAACGCCTTTCAATCGTCATCGTTCTCGGCCAATCAGTCGTCTGCCTTGCCGTGACGTCACCACTCTCGGACAATCAGTCGTCTCCGTTGCTTTGACGTCACCACTTTCGGCCACTTAGTTGTCCCTGTTGCTGTGACGTCACGCCGGCCACGGCTTCGCCGTGGGTGCTTGGCCTTATGGGGGTGTCGCAATTTGGTAATGGGTTCGCCCACCAAAGGCAAAAAAATCGGTTGATGTCTCTGTTTTATTGGGTCTTTATTTCTGTATGTTATTTCATGTATATATATATATATATATATATATATATATATATGTATATATATATATATATATATATATATATAATATATATATATATTTCTAAATAGAAATGTAGTAGCACATTTGTAAATGACACACAGGAACCCACAGTCGGAGAAAACAAACTTCGAATAAAGAAGAATCCTATATTTCGGCTATCAACTGTAGCCCTCTTCAGGAAAGTACTTTCCTGAAGAGGGCTACAGTTGATATCCGAAATATAGGATTCTTCTTTATTCGAAGTTTATTTTCTCCGACTGTGGGTTCCTGTGTGTCATATATATATATGCATTAGTGGTGCAATTGGGAGTGTACGGGTCTTACATTATTATAGTCACATTTTTCTATGATTTCCTAAGAATGATTACTATCTGCCAAAATAGTCCAAATGCATTGGGTATAGGTGAGAGTTTCTGCCACAGCTAGGTGCCTCCTGGCATAGGCTTTTCATCCTCCTTTCAAAGAAAGCTTTTAAGCAGCTCTAAATCGGAGCCCTCCATTATCTCTGCATTACATTGTCTGATCTTATCCAGAACAAAATACATAACAACCATTTTTATATTGACGAGACTATATATCTACTTATACTTCTTTTAATCTTCCCCTTTTTATTTTTTGATTTTTTTCCTATCTTTTCCTCCGTACATTCCACGTTTTCTTACTGATCTTCATAAACTATTCTGTCCTCTATTCCTTTGTATCAGATACCCCGCCTTTAATCCATACGATAACCAGCTAACGTGTAATCTTATATTCCCTGTGGATTCTTGCAACATCATTTATGCTTTGAAACTTTACCCTTGCAAATGCGATAGAACGGTTTTATGCAAAAGCTGAAACTCAATTTTTGGGGCCGGGCTTGTTCCCCAGCGATTCTAACGTGACCTTCAAAATACCATGGATACTCGGAAACACTGGGGGAAAGTGATGGCCTAAGCCACAGCCAAGTATCTCTCCTTTATTAAGAAAGCACAATATTTTATTTATTTATTGTCGTTTATGTTTTCAATGTTATTATTGTTATAAATTTAGTAGGTTTCACAATTGCCGTCATGGCTACAGCTGCCGCTTCTACTGCGACCTCCACCGCCGTTGCCACCGCCATCGCCGACGACGACGATGACGATGGTAACAACGGCGGTGACGACGACGACGACGACGACGACGACGACGACGACGACGACGACGACGACGACGATGGCAACGACGACAACGACGACGACGACGACGACGACGACGACGACGACGACAACGACGACGGAAGAAGAGAGAATGGAAAGAAGAGAAAGAAGAAAGAGAAGACAAAAATTGAAAGAGAATAGAAAAAATCGAGAGAAATGGGGGAAAAGAGAGAAGAGGTAGAAGAATGAAGAAAGAGAAGAGAGAGAAGTGAGACAAGAGAGAAAAGAGAGAAGAGAAAGAAGAAAGAGTCGAGAGAGAAGGGAAAGAAGAGAGAGAAAAGAGAGAAGAGAGAGAAGTGAGACAAGAGAGAAAAGAGAGAAGAAAAAAAAAGAGTCGAGAGAGAGGGGAAAGAAGAGAGAAAAAGAGAGAAAAGAGAGAAGTGAGACATAAGAGAAAAGAGAGAAGAGAAAGAAAAAAGAGTCGAGAGAGAAGAGAAAGACGAGAGAGAAAAGAGAGAAGAGAGAGATATGAGACAAGAGAGAAAAGAGAAAAAAAGAGTCGAGAGAGAAGAAAAAGAAGAGAGAGAAAAGAGAGAAGGGAGAGAAGTGATATAAGAGAGAGAAGAAAGACAAGAAAGAGAAGAGAGAGATGATAAAAGAGAGAAGAGAGAAGAAAGAAGAGAAATAAAAGGACGAAAAGCAAGAAAAGGGAGAAGAGAGACAAGAAGAGGAGAAAGAAAAGAGGGAAGACAGAGGCTAGAGAAAAGTGAGGTAAGTCAATGAAAGATAAGAGAGAATAATTTTAGGACAGAAAAGAGATTCAAAAGAAAAAGAAGAAATGAAAAAAAAAATGAGTAGAAGAGATATAAGAAAGAAGATAAATGAGAAAGTTAATAAAAAGAAGTAAGACATATAAAAGAAAAAGAGAAGGAAGATAGAGACGAAAGTAGAAGCGAGAGTAGTGGGGTAGGATGCAGAACATAGCAATACGATGCAGAGAGA
Organism: Oratosquilla oratoria; assembly: GCF_046742065.1. Classification (NCBI taxonomy): domain Eukaryota; kingdom Metazoa; phylum Arthropoda; class Malacostraca; order Stomatopoda; family Squillidae; genus Oratosquilla; species Oratosquilla oratoria. The sequence continues at coordinate 7,960,275 of NC_134796.1, read as the reverse complement.
GAGAGACTGAGAGAGAGAGAGAGAGAGAGAGAGAGAGAGAGAGAGAGAGAGAGAGAGAGAGAGAGAGAGAGAGAGAGAGAGAGAGAGAGAGAGAGAGAGAGAGAGAGAGAGAGAGAGAGAGAGAGAGAGAGAGAGATAGAGAGAGAGAGAGAGAGAGAGAGAGAGAGAGAGAGAGAGAGAGAGAGAGAGAGAGAGAGAGAGAGAGAGAGAGAGAGAGAAGGGGTTGTAGTCACGAGGATGATGAATGAGGGATCTTAGAATGTGATCAGATTTTTTTTTTTTTTTTTTAAGAGGAGATTGCTGCTCTCCAATCATAAAGGAATGCTGATTGACTTAGACCGAAGGGATTTTGCTAAATCCCCTTAAATATGGCTTGCATAAAAGAAGTAGCTAATATCCTATACGGGAGAAGGAGAAGGGGAGGGAACGAGAGAGGAGACAAAGAGAGAGAGTGTAAGACATGGGGTGAAAAGGAGAACACAGAGAGAGGGAGGGACAGGCAGAACGAGAGAGAGAGAGAGAGAGAGAGAGAGAGAGAGAGAGAGAGAGAGAGAGAGAGAGAGAGAGAGAGAGAGAGAGAGAGAGAGAGAGAGAGAGAGAGAGAGAGAGAGAGAGAGAGAGAGAGAGAGAGAGAGAGAGAGAGAGAGAGAAAGAGAGAGAGAGAGAAGACAGAGAGAGAGAGAGAGAGAGAGAGAGAGAGAGAGAGAGAGAGAGAGAGAGAGAGAGAGAGAGAGAGAGAGAGAGAGAGAGAGAGAGAGAGAGAGAGAGAGAGAGAGAGAGAGAGAGAGAGAGAGAGAAGAGAGAGAGAGAGAGAGAGAGAAGAAGAGAGAGAGAGAGAGAGAGAGAGAGAGAGAGAGAGAGAGAGAGAGAGAGAGAGAGAGAGAGAGAGAGAGAGAGAGAGAGAGAGAGAGAGAGAGAGAGAGATATGGTATATCCTACCACTCTGACTTACGCTGTCGAGGACGCGATGAAATCCCATTTATAAAAGTCCAGAGCCCGTGATAAAAATGCAACCGAAACCGACAGAAATTGTTCATGATTGCTCCTATAGATGCACAGTCTCGGAACTATGAAAGGAACAACAGGCAATTTTGACGTTTGCACATTTTTCCCTTTTGTCCCTGTTGCCAATTTATATGTAATCGTCTCGCTTTGTTTTGCCCACGTGGATATTCATAAGTTACCGTTCTCTGTCTCTGTACTCTAGGGCAGGTCAATCATGACAAACACAGAATATGTTTATATTTTTACCTAGTTCCTATTTTTCTTTTAGATTGGTTCAAGTTTCAAATATCATAATGCTTTTGATCTGGACAGTGACTGGGAGACAGAGATGGCCCTTAATACACAATGAGCTAAAATAATACAGAAACAAAAGGGTGAACGATAGAATTGGAATGGGTGGGGATGGGTGCATACCTTAGCAAGGAAGATGAAGTTCAGTAAATGGATTTAATCTCAAACCACAAAAACAAAAAATCATCTTAACTCAGTCTCTAAAAGAATCTATATAAGCTAAACTAAATAATATCGAAATTAATTGAAATAGGGACCTAATAAAATTATACAAATTTTCCGTAATTCGGAGCCAAAGTGCGTGTTTGTCCACACGCTCTCGCAGAAGACGCCACAGAGCAGGAACGCACATAAATCGATGGAACCTGTTCTCTTCGAACTTTATTTGGGCCCATTACGCTGCCCATAAATCCCTCTCGGCTGGACACGACGTAGCTTGCGAGCCGGGGTCATGTGGAAGTTGGTATATGTGTTGCCAAAACTCAGACTTCAACAACCATTTATGAACAGATATTGAACAGATAAAAAAATCAACCAACTAAATATATTATGTAGCACTACACGTTATTCAATTGATCGAAAAAAGGAGTGGAAGAATGAATGTATAAAAGAATATCTTTACAGTATATATGCATTTACATTTACATTTACGTTTACATTTACATTTACATTTACATTTACATTTATTTTCAAATGTATACATCAATAAGTAAAATGAGGGAGAAAATGTAAACATGATGTTACCCATCTCATTAAATATATATATATATATGTGTGTGTGTGTGTGTGTGTGTGTGTGTGTGTGTGTGTGTGTGTGTGTGTGTGTGTGTGTGTGTGTGTGTGTGTGTGTGTGTGTGTGTGTGTGTGTGTGTGTGTGTGTGTGTGTGTGTGTGTGTGTGTGTGTGTGTGTGTGTGTGTGTGTGTGTGTGTGTGTGTGTGCGCGTGTGTGTGTGTGTGTGTGTGTGTGTGTGTGTGTGTGTGTGTGTGTGTGTGTGTGTGTGTGTGTGTGTGTGTGTGTGTGTGTGTGTTTATGTGTGTGTTTGTATTGCTGTGTGTGTGTCCATGAATGTATATGTGTATGTGTTTGTGCATGATCGTGATACTATATTTGCATGATTGTCTATGACCGACTTTTTGCATTAAGTTAATGTGATTGTAATATTCATTAATATACTATTATAAAGAAAATTATACATGACAGTAGTTTTTCTGAATTGAGGTACTAGTTTTAAAATTTCATTTTGACGTGATAAGTGTAGATACGAGACGCCATTATTTGGAAATGTATCAATTATGTCGTTAGAAGTTATTTACCTGTATATCACTTGTCTGTTTCCATCCTCATAGTAAACATGACACCTTTTGATTCTTTTGTAATTCAGTGACGACCAGAAGTGATATATTATACTGATTTTCTTCCAGACATACCCAATGTTGAGCATAAATCTTTTCTAAAACCTTTATGATCTGTTCGTTTATACCCTGATTCAGTAGCGAGTTAATATTGCTATTTACGAGTATTCTACCAAGTCAAAGGCCTTCTCGTAATATACAAAAACTAAACATAGAGCTAAATTGTATTCTGTCGTTTTCTTGATTAGTTGGTTCATCGCTTGCAAATGACCAAGAGTCGAATATCCGATTTTAAAGCCTGCTTGTTCTCTCGGTTGGTTTCCATCTAAAACCTAACTTAGTATATTTGTAAGATTCTTGGAGAATAGTTTATATACATTTGATAGCAAGCTAATCGATCGATAGTTACTAAGGTCCTTCTGGTCTCCTTTTTATGAAGAAAAAGCACTGTAGCATTACACCACGATTCAGGAACGCTTTCTTGGCGTAAGCTCTGGGTGTACAACTGAGCTAAATTAATGTGAACTTCTTTCCCTGCATCTTTCAAGAGATTTATCGATATACCATCTTCTCCAAAAGCTTTTCCTCGTTTCATATTATCAGAGCAAATTCTACTTCTTCCTTTGTAATTTCTTGTACACTACTAGCGTCTACAGGTGAATTTACTGACTCAATTACGGTCTTCGACAAGTAAATCTCTTGGTAAAATTCTTCTACTCTTTTCACCATTCTGTCTCAGCATTTAATTATTTCTGTATATCTATCTTTCAAACATATCATTTGTTGTGTTCCTACAGCATGTCTGCTCTAGATCCCTTTAATACATCTACCTTTCCGAATAGTTTCCTCTATTTCATCCATGTTTCCCTTTATTTTCTCTGATCTCTGCCATATTTGATAAGCCTGTTTAGTTCTACTCTTTCAATTTCGTCCTTCCTGCTTTTAACCTGCATGGTCCTCCTTCTTTTAATTAGGTCATTTGTACCTTTGGAGTATTTATTTTCTCTGATACTTTTTGCAAGTCCTACTTTCTCTGTCGATTGCCTGATGATATTCACTAAATTCAAATTCATATCTTCGACGGTGTCCTTGTTAGTTTTTAGAGCTTTGAATTGATTTATAATTTCCAATTGAAGTCCTTCCTTATTATCCTTAACCTTTGCAAGATTTATTTTCTTATAAACTATTTTATTTCTCTTGGATCTGAAATTGAATTTAGCTGTGCAACCTACCATTGTATGGTCACTACCTATGTTGACTTTATTTATCACCGTAACATTGCTAAAGCTGTTGCTCTCATCTCTTAATATCAAGTCTACTTCGTTCTTTGTTGTTCCATTTGGACTTCTCTAGGTCCATTTAAGCCTATACGCTTTTGGAAGATGTTCATTATTCTCATGTGATTCTCTACAAAACTGACCAACATCTCGCCTGTCATTTCTCTCACCTCCAAACTTCCCAATGTACAACTTATCTCCCATCTTCACATCTTTAGCATTAAGGTCGCCTATTACCAGCGTGTAATTAACTTTTTCTTGATTTTATCACTCCAGGTACTTGGATAACTATATTTCATTAAAAAAATATTTTGGTTTGGGTTACGGATTAAAGCCACGTGGTGCATAGTTAGGCTAGGGATTATTCACGAATTCCTCCTAGTTTTTTGCAGATAGACCCCCATAACCATATATATTCTGAAACCTTATAACCCAAGGTACTTGGATAACTATCTTTCATTTCTCTGTCTGTCTGTTTGTTTGTTTGTTTGTTCACGAACTCCTCCTAGGGTTTTGGAGATGGACCCCCATAACCATATATATTCTCATACCTTAATACTCCAGGTACTTGTGTAACTATATTTCATTTCCAAAAAAATATATAGCATAGGGTTAAGGGTTAAAGTTACGTGGGATATGGTTATGTTAGGGAATATTCACGAACTCCTCCTATGTTTTTGCTGATAGACCAATTTAACCATATATATTTTGAAACCTTATAACTATCTTTTGTATCTACTATAATAAAGTAGTAGCCTTGGATAATTATATTTTTCCCAAAGGGCGTTTCCCTCCTCAAATTGATTTTTTTTCTTACTTTCTTATCATTTTATTTTTGTTACTTTTCCATTGAGTTATATTGGTCGTGTAACTTTTCTCCACAAATTCTATCAAAATTAAAATCACCATCATTTGCCCACAGCAATGCGCGGGTTATTTGTCTAGTATATACGAGTATATATATAAATATATATATATATATATATATGTATATGTATATGCATATATACATATATATACATATATGTATACATATACATATCATATGCATATATATATATATGTAAATACATACATACATACATATATATATATATATATATATATATATATATATATATATATACATGCAATAAAAACACTAGGAGCGTGTGTTCACAAATGCGTAAGTAACCACTAGGAAAAGTAAACTAACGAAGCAGAGCGCTTTCGTATGATTACATCTTCACTGCAGATACAAAGAAGGAATTATAAGATGAAGAAACAAGGTACAGAATATATGACATAGTGAAGAGGGCATTCGGAGAGGTAGTGGAAGAAGTACACGTGACGGACGTTTGGGCCGTCCTGGTAGCCAACAAGTATGGGACGTTTGGGCCGTTCTGGTAACCAACAAGTATGGGACAACTGCTCATAATTTATATTACAATTCAAACAATTTTGAAATTTCATGAGAAATAAAACTATCTAATTTGTACAAACCTTGATGAAGATTAACATTTATCCCCTTACTAGATTTGATCAAACTGCATTCAATTAAATTTCTTTCTGTTATGTTGTTGTTGTATGTGATGACTTTAGCGTTATCCCAGTCAACTGGGTGGTTAAAATGGTTCATGTGGTTGAATATACCGCTAGATTGGTTTCCCTCTCTAACGTATTTCTTATGTTGATTGATTCGTGTTGTGAGTGTTTTAGCAGTCTGACCAACATAAAACTGATTACATGATTTGCAAGGTATTTTGTACACACACCCTTTATTACTATTGACAGAATTATTTATGAGCAGTTGTCTTAAAGTGTTCTTATTATTGAAAACTACATTAATGTTAAATTTACGTTATATATTTGGAATATTTTGCAGGTTCTCTTGGTACGGTAAAATTAGCAAATTATTCATATTGAAAGTTTGAGTTGACCTAAGCTTGTAAAATGTCCTTTTAGCACGATTGTAAGCTTTGTCAAGAACATGTGTGGGGTATTGTAGCTTAGTACCAATGTCGTAAATACATCTTATTTCATCATCGATGTACTCTGGGCTGCAAATGCGTAGGGCCCTGAGGTACATCGACGAAAAACAGATATCTTTACGCCATCAGGGTGTGAGGAATAATAGTGTATATATGAACAAACATTGGTTGGTTTGCGATATACACTAAACTGCAGCTCACTTTCACGGCGGTAGATATTACAATCAAGGAAAGGCAAAACGCCTTCTTTCTCTATCTCCACCGTGAACTTAATGGAACTGACCAAATTATTAAGGTTACATAAAAAATCATTTACATTATCTTGAATGGGCCACAGACATAGGATGTCATCAATGTACCGCATCCATGTAATGTTGGGGGAATGATCTTACTTAAAATTTTGGTTTCAAAAAACTCCATATATAAATTACTCAATACGGAGGAGAGAGGATTACCCATGCTCATTCCAAATTTCTGAGAATAGAATTTGTCATTAAATTGGAATTTGCAATCTTTAACACACAAGTTGATCAGTTCAATTAAGGTGCCTGAAGGTAATGGTAAATCGTGCTTATTTAACTCTTCTTTAAGATAGATTAAAAGGTCATCCAAGGGAACTTTCGTAAACAAACTAACAATATCATAACTTACCAATTTAAATTCATAGTCTGGTTTTACCTCACTTAGTTTGTTAATGAGGTCCAAACTGTTCTTAACATGTGAAGTGGAAATAGTTCCAACTAGTGGACTAAGAATTGTTACCAACCATTTCGAAAGTTTGTATGAAGCTGAACCTATTGAAGAAACTATTGGTCTTACCGGGTTATTTGGTTTATGTGTCTTAATTAGACCATACATGTAAGGCAAAGGAGGGCTGATAGAAATAAACTTTTTGATTAGTTCACTATTTCCACTTAACAATTCTTTGGTTTTCTTATTGAAATGGCTATTCACTGATTCAGTAGGATTCTTTAAAAGTTGGACGTAAGTAACTTGATCTTTAAGTAGTACATCCATTTTGTTTAAATAATCATTTTTGTTCATAATTACTACAGCGTTTGATTTATCAGCTTTTGTGATATGTAAATCACTATCCTTTTTGAGAGAATTAATAACAGTGATAAAACGTTCAGGACAGCTGGGAGGTACCTGATTAGCTAAAGCACCATAAACAATACCTTTACATATATTAACATCATCTATAGGCAGATCTTTATCACATTTTAAATTACAAAAAGCTTTACCAATGTTAATGATGTTAGATGGATTAGAATTATTGGCAAAGCTGAGCCCAAATCCTAATACTGTGGATTGAGCCTTGGTGAGTGGCTTAGATGACAAGTTAACCACGAAATCTGGGTTAGCATGTTTGGTCCAGTCACTGTCATTAATGAGGGCTAATAATTTCATGTTTAACTTCCTTGACAAGTACTCACACTCCATCCTCATTTTTCCATAACAATAGTCCAAAAGCACATTTTTGACATCAGATGATACACAACACTGGAATTTATGCAAACTAATACGCTTGATCCTAAAGGCTTCTTTGACTTCTAATTTGGCAATGTCGATTCGTTTCTTAAGAATGATGCGCTGAAAATCATCAAATGGACGATCAGACATCTTCACAAGCCGTTGGGGTAAGACCGACTTGGGTAATACTTGTTCTTTCATACAGTTTTGTAGAAACTGTAGACGTAGTCGCAGCTTGTGGGCTTTAACCAATGACCAGGAAAAGTCGTGTACATAAGGAGCAAGTCCAGGGTTCAGGTGAGTAAAGTTCTCGAAGAATCGTGTGGTATCCATAATGCAATAAAAACACTAGGAGCGTGTGTTCACAAATGCGTAAGTAACCACTAGGAAAAGTAAACTAACGAAGCAGAGCGCTTTCGTATAATTACATCTTCAGTGCAGATACAAAGAAGGAATTATAAGATGAAGAGTTAGTTAGTTAGTTTATTATTTAACATTAGTACATGAATATATACACAATCACATACACGTATGTATATATACTCGTACACACATATACTTATAACCATATACATATACATATAAAAATGCGCGGGCCACAAGCCCGCCGCTGGGGCTTACGCCCCGATATTTTGCTACCATGTTTCAGCGAGGGGGCGGAATATCTCGCATGATGGTTAGCAATTTGCTAGGTGTGTTAAGAGCCCGCCTGACCAAATAGGCGGCCAAAGCTTCCTCATCCTGTGGGCCCTCGATGGGTTGCTGTCTTAGTTGAGCTGTGGCGGGGCAGTGAACCAGGTAGTGTATCAGCGGTCGACGGCTCTGGAGGCCGCAGTGTTCGCACTCCAGACCACTGAACTCGGGCCGTAGCTGCTCCAGCGTGCCGTACCCGAGCCGGAGCCTGTGCAACCGAACTTGGTCGGCTCTAGTTAGCGGACGGCCGCATTGTAGCGGCTGGTAATTTGTGGTGGCAGCGTACCATGCTGCCTGCCGCGAGGTTCTCTCCATGGTGCGATGGTGGTGATGAGCGGAGTGCCAGGTGCTCCGCTTAGCCTGCGTCTTGATCTGCTGCAGGCTGGGGAGGACGTAGCAGGATACTGCGGGCATGGTGCTAGCTGCTCGGGCTGCTGCATCCGCCAACTCGTTCCCTCGGAGCCCCACGTGACTGGGTACCCAGTTCATCCGTAGGTGCCGGCCTTCACCGGCAAGTCTCTGCGCGCTGAGCTGAATGGATGTTACCAGCTGGATGTAGTCGGTGTGGCTGGCTTGCTGGAGTGTCTGGAGGGAAGATTTGGAGTCTGTGTGTATAATTACCGCACCTTCACGATGGTGAAGGGCGTGCTCCAGGGCTTGCTGTATGGCAACTAACTCCGTCTGCAGGGTAGAGCAGTGGTCGGGGGTCCTCCATGACAGCGTCTCCCCGCCGGTGACTGCCGCCGCTCCGGTCGTGCCTCGATCAGGGTCCACAGATCCGTCTGTGTAGTACACGGCTCCCCCTGGGATGCTGGCCTGTGTCACAGATGCCAGCGCGTGTAACCACAGCTCGTGTTGTGTGCACTGTGCCTTCCGTGCTGGCGGGTTGTTGATGATGATTTCGACGGGTGGGGGCTGCCATGGGGCCGGTACAACGTAGTTTGCAACGGCCAGATCCGGACTCCACATGGCTATTTGACCGTCGTCGAACAGTGCATTGGTGGCGTCAGCTATCCTCCGTAGCCAGGTGTTTGTGCTGAAGAGGTCCCGTCGCTGCGGTAGGGTCCTTTTGATTTTGGTTCGTGCTATGGTCTCCCTGTCTTGTCGGAGGATCTTAGCCACCCGGCAAGTCGCAATATGTTGAACCCTGGAGGCCAGAGGTACCAGTCGAGTCTCACTTTGCATTATGGACATACTGGTCCAGCGAGGTGCCCCGAGCATGGTCCTCATGGCCTGGTTCTGGATGCACTCGATCCTCCTTTGTTGGGTGGGTGACAGGGAAACCAGCACGACAGCGCTGTAGTCAATCAACGAGCGGACGGCCTGTATGTAGTACAGGCGCAGCACGGCATGTGAGGCTCCAGAGTGTGTCCTTGTCATCGCGCTCATGACATTGATTCTCGTCCTCGTTTTCTCCCTTAGGTAGGTGCCCTAGGTGTTAAAGGATAAACCTTGGTCAACCCATACTCCCAGGAACTGGTACAAATTGGTCCAAGCTAGCTGGATACCCTGAATGTGGAGGTGGGTGTCCGGGGTGGTGGCCTTAAGCATCAAGGCCTTGGACTTCTCAGCTGAGATCTTGAGGCCCAGTTCTTCACACTTGTTGGAGATAAGATCAAGGGCCTCTTGTGCTCTGGCGATCCTATTGCCTCGGGTTTTGCCCGAGACGACAAGAACCAGGTCGTCGGCATAGCTGAGAAGCGCCGTGCCACCCCGGAAGGGTAGGCTCACCAACTGTTCCATTAGGAGGTTGAAGAGGACGGGGCTGAGAACCCCACCCTGCGGAGTGCCGTTCTCTAGGTCCCGGTAGGCTGAAAGGTGGGAACCTGACCCGGGCGCGTCGGTGTAGCAGGTAGTCCTCTATCCAGGAGAGGAGTCGTCCCTGGATACCCCGCTGTACCAGCGCATCTAGGATGGCGTGAGCACTGGCTAGCTCGAAGGTTTTTTTCCAGGTCGAGGAAAACGGCCACGGCAGGGCGGTTGTCTATGTGACTCAGGATAGTCATGATGCTGTCGGCCGTCCCTACGCCCTTGGAGAATCCGAAGATGTGTGGGTGGAGGGGGTCCAGACGCCACATGAGTCGGGTGAGTACCATGCGCTCCGCTGTCTTGGCCGTGCAGCTCAGCAAGGAGATGGGACGTGGCTTGGAGGGCTCCATGTGGTTGAATATACCGCTAGATTGGTTTCCCTCTCTAACGTATTTCTTATGTTGATTGATTCGTGTTGTGAGTGTTTTAGCAGTCTGACCAACATGAAACTGATTACATGATTTGCAAGGTATTTTGTACACACACCCTTTATTACTATTGACAGAATTATTTATGAGCAGTTGTCTTACAGTGTTCTTATTATTGAAAACTACATTAATGTTAAATTTACGTAATATATTTGGAATATTTTGCAGGTTCTCTTGGTACGGTAAAATTAGCAAGTTATTCATATTGAAAGTTTGAGTTGACCTAAGCTTGTAAAATGTCCTTTTAGCACGATTGTAAGCTTTGTCAAGAACATGTGTGGGGTATTGTAGTTTAGTACCAATGTCGTAAATACATCTTATTTCATCATCGATGTACTCTGGGCTGCAAATGCGTAGGGCCCTGAGGTACATCGACGAAAAACAGATATCTTTACGCCATCAGGGTGTGAGGAATAATAGTGTATATATGAACAAACATTGGTTGGTTTGCGATATACACTAAACTTCAACTCACTTTCACGGCGGTAGATATTACAATCAAGGAAAGGCAAAACGCCTTCTTTCTCTATCTCCACTGTGAACTTAATGGAACTGACCAAATTATTAAGCTTACATAAAAAATCATTTACATTATCTTGAATGGGCCACAGACATAGGATGTCATCAATGTACCGCATCCTGGTAATGTTGGGGGGAATGATCTTACTTAGACCAAATGTAGTTTTCAATAATAAGAACACTGTAAGACAACTGCTCATAAATAATTCTGTCAATAGTAATAAAGGGTGTGTGTACAAAATACCTTGCAAATCATGTAATCAGTTTTATGATGGTCAGACTGCTAAAACACTCACAACACGAATCAATCAACATAAGAAATACGTTAGAGAGGGAAACCAATCTAGCGGTATATTCAACCACATGAACCATTTTAACCACCCAGTTGACTGGGATAACGCTAAAGTCATCACATACAACAACAACATAACAGAAAGAAATTTAATTGAATGCAGTTTGATCAAATCTAGTAAGGGGATAAATGTTAATCTTCATCAAGGTTTGTACAAATTAGATAGTTTTATTTCTCATGAAATTTCAAAATTGTTTGAATTGTAATATAAATTATGAGCAGTTGTCCCATACTTGTTGGTTACCAGAACGACCCAAACGTCCCATACTTGTTGGCTACCAGGACGGCCCAAACGTCCGTCACGTGTACTTCTTCCACTACCTCTCCGAATGCCCTCTTCACTATGTCATATATTCTGTACCTTGTTTCTTCATCTTATAATTCCTTCTTTGTATCTGCACTGAAGATGTAATTATACGAAAGCGCTCTGCTTCGTTAGTTTACTTTTCCTAGTGGTTACTTACGCATATATATATACATATATATACATATGTATACATATACATATATATGCATATATATATGTATATATATATATATATATACATATATCTATCTATCTATCTATCTATATATATATACATATATATATATATATATCTATATATCATATATATATATATCTATATATATATATATATATATATATATATATATATACATATATATATATGCATACATATATATATATATATATATATATGTGTGTGTGTGTGTGTGTATGTGTGTGTGTGTGTGTGTGTGTGTGTGTGTGTGTGTGTGTGTGTGTGTGTGTGTATGTGTGTGTGCATGTATATACATACATATATACATATTATATATATATATATATATATATTTATATATATACATATATTTATAATGGTGTAATTGTAGTACTGTATATTTATTATGTATATTGTTGGATCGGGAGATACATGTTTTCCTGTTTTATAAGTGTCATTGAATTTTTGTGCGATATCATCAGTGTGCATTCTTTTTTTTTTTGTATTTTGTGTTCATAAATATGTTGTAAGAGAGAAACATTGTGATCGCTCGAGAGTTTTCACACCTAGATTGGAGCCCCCAAGCTAGCAGTTTTTTCGATTACGCCTTCAAGCATACGCACACTTTTGGTTGTAGTGCTTATTCAAGTGATTGATATAATATTTTACATTATTAATGTTATTTCATTAGTAGCCCTTGTACATATGGTGGCAGCTTAAAACTATATTGTGATAGTTTTTTTTGTGCATAACGTATTTCGGACGCTATTTTGAACTCGAACATTCTAAATTTCTAGCTTGAGGAGAAGTCTCGTAAGGTCACGGCCTTTTCAACTTCCAATGGACATTATGAATAGCTTCGTTGCCCCTTGGGGTTGCGGAATGCTCCCTTGACTTACCAGTGCTTGATTAATTCTATTTTTTATGGCCTAGTAGACAATGGACTTTTTGTTTGCCTGGGTGATTCAATTTTATTTTCCAAGGATGTGGAGAGCCACTTCACTAAGTTGTCCATGATTTTGCAACGGTTTGCTGATGTTGGATTGAAACTCAATTTGCCCAAGTGTTCTTTTCTTAACTCTGGCATCCGTTTGCTAGGTAATGTTGTTGACAAATGTGGTATTCACACTACTGACGATAAAGTCAAGGCCGTTAGGGATTTCCTTACACCTAATGTACGTTTTTCCGGGCTTCAACTGCTTCCCCTCTAACACGCCTCCTTAAAATTGACACTTCCTTCCAGTGACGTGATGCTCATCAGGAAAGTTTTGATTCCTTGAAGCTTGCACTTACCGAAGCGCCTATGTTGACATTCCCAGACTATAGCCTTCCCTTTACTATTTTTAATTATGCTTCTGGTACAGGTATTGGAGCTGTACTTATGCAGCAAGTAGACGGATGTAGATCCCATGTTCTTGCAAATGCTAGTCGCATTCTTAACAAGCCTGAGTGTCGTTATTCTGTTACTCATTTGGAAGCCCTGGCAGTAGTGTGGACTTTAAAGCATTTTTATAATATCATTTTTGGATATCCTGTTACAGTCTACACGAAGCACACTTCTGTCACTCTGCTTTTTAAGGGCATTTTTTTTCCAGTCCTGTCCCACTTTTCCTTGCAGGAGAACGTCTTCATTCGTAATGTGCAAGTGTTTGAACAGGATGTGGCACAACTAGTGATCCCTGAGTCCTGGTCGTGATAAAAATCTGGCTATGGCACGTAAGAAGTATTATTGGCCAAAAATGCGACTGTACATTACCTCTCATATAGCCCAGTGTTATTCTTGTGCCCATAATAAAGGTTCTATGCACACTGATTCCATCTTAGAGTACCCTACTCCTCACCATTTTCAGACTATGGCTATAGACCTTTTACAACTGCCTTATAGTACTCTTGGTTCTGTGTATGTCCTTGTGTGTGTAGAGCACCTTAGTCGTTTTGTGATATTAGCTCCCTTACGTAGCGAGTCTGCTTCAGTAATAGCCCATGCTTTAGTTTCTCATGTTCTTTGTCCATACACTTAGCTACAATGGGTCGGGATTTAGGAATGAGCTTTTAGCGAGGATTTGTGAGCGTTACGGCATCACGTAATCATTAATGACCGCTTACCACCCTGTGCCCAATGGTCATGTAGAGAGGACGAATAGGGAGATTTTTGTTATACTTAGGCACGTTGCTAGTAGCCTTGATGAATCTTGGGAGGATTGGCTTCCACATGTCAGTGGTTGTATCAACAGCACCATTAATGTCTCTACGGGCAAGACGCCTCATTACGCAATCTATGGGGTGGAAAATGGCTCTTTTATGATGTGCTTGATAGTCCAGCTCGTCCCCTCTGCATTATTGAGGACTATAGTCAGCTCCAATATCCTACATTGCATAATATATATAGTTTTGTAGGAGATCAAATTGATGCCTCCAAAGCCAAAATGTTGAAACACCACCATATTCGGACTAGGCCTGTTAACGACAGTATTGGTGATCATTGTTTATAAGAGCATACCTGGCCACCAATCTAAACTCAATTATGAATTTTCAGGCCCCCTTTTAGTTACTGAGAGGTTCCACTCCAATAAATTCAGGTTCTTTAATCCTTTCCAGGGACTGAGTGATGTGGTGCATGCTGATAGAAATAGAGTGGCAAGAATGCCTATTTCTGTATTTACTCAACCTTCTCCGAGGCTCTCTGTACAAACTCTGTCTTCTGTATCTACCACTTACAATTATAATCTCCATTCAATGAATCCTATGTCTTTATATTGTATATAAGCATTGCTTATGTTATTATTCATGCTTGTCTTGACATGTAATTTTTATTTTGTTTCGTTATTAAGTGTATTGTTTGTATAATATGTATATCTTGTTTTTCTACTGAGTATATTGATTTGTACTATATGTACTAGGGTGAACTTACTACGGTATATATAGCAAAAGAAAAATTAAAAGGTGTATAGAAAAACTCAAAATTGATAAAACACCAGGGCCTGACGGTTGGCATCCTAGAATCTTAAAGGAAATGAAAAATGAGATTGTTGTTCCATTAGAAAATATTTTTAAGAAATCCATCATATCCGGAGATGTCCCAAGTGAATTGAACCTGACTAAAGTTACTCTCATATTCAGGAAAGGGGACGAAAATAAACCAAATAACTATAGGCCTATAAGTTTGACTTCAGTCGCAGGAAAAATAATGGGAACTAATTGTCAGAGATGCAGTCGAGTATCATTTAGAAAGTAAATATTTAATAAATGATAGCCGGCATGGTTTCATATGGAAAGGTTTTTGCGTGACTAACTTACTCGAACTTTACAATGCAGTCATATCGAATTATGACAAAAGAAATAATATAGATTTAATAGATCTAGACTTTGCAAAGATTTTGATACCATCCCCTACGAAAGACTACTTACTAAATTAGCTTTACACGGAATAAGTGGTGGCCTATTAAGTTGGACTAGTAACAGAGAGTTATTTTAAATAGAAAAACTTCTAGATGAAAAAATGTTACGAGTCGAGTTCCTCAGGGTTTCGTTCTTGGTCCACTTCTATTCATAGTATATATAAATGATATAGACCATGGACTAAAATCTATTGTTTCAAAATTTGCTGATGATACAAAACTGTGCGGAATGGCAAATGATCACTTAAACTAATTAAATATTCAAGAAGATTTAGATAAATTACAACAATGGTCTGAATGGTGGCTAATGAAATTTAACACAAGTAAATGCAAGGTAATGCACAAAGGTAAAAATAGCAATAAGTATGATTACAAGTTATTTAGAAATTCGTTAACAAAAGTGGACAGTGAAAAGGATTTCGGCGCAATTATCAGTAACGATTTCAAATCACCCAAGCAGTGTATTTCAGCCTCTGAGAAAAAGCAAATAAGATTCTAGGACTGATTGCGCGATCTTTTGATTTCAAAAGTCCATCACTCGTTAACAAGCTATATAAATCGTCAGTTCGTCCACATTTGGAATATGCTGTTTCCGTATGGTCACCAAATCTCACTAAAGACACAGACTGGAAAAAGTATAACGGCGAGCCACGAAACTGATTCTAAATATAAAAAATAAATCATACGAAAATCGACAAAAACATATGAATCTGTTTTCCCTAAAAAGGCGCAGACTCAGAGGTGACTTGATACAGGTCTTTAAGATTCTAAAGGAAATTGATAACATAAAAAATGACAAAATTTTCACACTGAATGAAAATCCGACAAGAAACAATAGTCTGAAACTGTCAGGAAATAGATTTAATTTGGGAGTGGATAAAAACAACTTCGTCAACCGTGTAGTTAATGAATGGAATGAACTGCCTGCAGAGGTAGTGCAATATAGTTCAGTTCGAATCTTTAAGAATCATTATTATTTGCTTCTCATTTAATTATTGGTTATATGTTAATTCATGATTATTTTCTATCTACCTGTTTTTTATTATTTACCTATTCTCATTCATTTATTTTATTTGTTGTTATTATTTTATTATAGTTTTATTTACCTATTTATTTATTTATTTGTTTGTTTGTTTATTTATTTATTTACTTATTCATATATCTATTTATTTATTCATTTGTTTCTTTGTTTATTTATTTGTTTATTTATTTATTTATTTATTTATTTATTTATTTATTTATTTATTTATTTATTTATTTATTTATTTATTTGTTTATTTATTTATTCATTTATTTATTTATTTATTTATTTATTTATTTATTTATTTATTTATTTATTTATTTATTTATTTATTTATTTATTTATTTATTTATTTATTTATTTATTTATTTATTTATTTATTTATTTATCATTATTATATATATTTTTTCGTATCCGACCTTGATATGGGCCATGCTCCGCCTTTGTAATCTCTTATTTTCATGTCCAGGACGTCCGGCAATTGCTGTCTTTGGTATCTTGGTTAACTGGCGCCAGTTCTTATGTATATTTCTTGTAATTGTATGAAGTACTTATCTTTCTTCTATTGTTTTGTGTATGTCTTCCTATGTATAGTCCTTATATGTCGTGTAATTATGTATGTTATGTTAATGTATAAGGGTGTGTTATTGTAATAATTCTCTTCTATAGTTTTAATCTTATTACTGTGTATGCGGAATATGTTAAACATATTTTGCTTTTGTCTTGCCGGTTCATTTCTTTTCGTTTGCTCGATTGGGTCATCGAGTATTGGTAGCCGAGTAATATAATGGTATACGTGTAAGCACCGTATATTTGTGAATATTGTGTGTATATACATGTATTATTAGATCGGGAGATACATGTTTTCCCCTCATATAAATATATTAAAGTTGTAGTACATTGTTATCATTGTGTATATTATTTGTATTTTGTTTGTAAAATGAACATGTTGTACGAACCAAGTGTTCTGCATGAAGTCTTTCCCGCGCTTTCACTTAGTTTATCAACGCGAGGTAGTCTCTAGCTCGCCTCCGTGGTGTAAACACGAATTGTCATTGTGCTTCATATACATCTAATGACTCATTTGTTCCTTTAACCAACCTCGTACATTCTGGCTAAAGCTAAATTATTTTATTTATCATATTTGAGTCGGAGCTTCAGGAATTAAAACATAACTCATTTAATCCTTCCTTATCATGACGTTCTCTGAATAATTTGCAGTGGCAAACTCCAGATACTTTTATTCAGGGAACGGGAATACTCGGCTCATGGGTGCTCGGTCGTCCGCAGTATTAATCGATAATATGTATTTCTCTGGTTTTCACCGAACGATCTTATTCAGCAGAGGGAAGTCCTTAGTCGCTTGAGGCTTAAACCTCAGCTCGATTTGTGAACCAAGGCACTCATTAACAATATTTTATTCGGGTTAAAGGCAGGCCATTCTATTCAGCTGAGGAAAAACCGTACCCTTACCCCACTCCCAACTCCCAGCTCCGACCCCCAGTCCCGACCCCTAATGACATCGCAAAGCCCTTGTCCAAAATATGTGGAATTTTGCTAATTATATCGTACACGTGGGGAATCCATCTGCTAAAAAATAAAAAAGTAATTAAGCCTCACATAGTGCAGCTTGAAATACAATCAAATACTGCTAAATTAGGAGAGTAATCTAACGTTATAATGGTGCTTTGGAAGTTAAACAATGATATTTTTTATGATGTCACGTTATTACTACATCGTAGAAAACATTGTTTATTTACATGCCTGTAGAATATTACTGAACTTAATTTTTTGACACGGTATACTCCTGTAGAGGCCATTTTTTCTTTTGTTTTTGTATAATTCAAAGCTGGGTCTATTGTGTTTAATATTTTGTCGGTGATAATTTGAGCTTCTTTTCCTGAAGACATTATTGCACCTAAGAGGTAGAACCACAGAGGTGGTAAAGAAAATGATCAAGAAGGAGCACTAGACACGATGGGTAGTAATTTAAGATGATTGACATTCTATTTTCGAGTGAAGATCGTTCTCCATTATAGAATAATACCGCGTAAATGCTTCGTAATGATACCACTAAGGTCTTTAAAATGTTGACAACATACAAGTATTTAAGATTATTTCGACAGTCGCTCCCGGACTCGAACGGGGGCCTTGTGTGACACTAAGCCGAAGCTCTACCGACTGAGCTATAGGGACTCTAAAATAATCCAACTTGGGAGTTTTAGGGTCCCTATAGCTCAGTCGGTAGATCTTCGGCCTAGCGTCACGCAAGGCCCCGGTTCGAGTCCGTGGCCGAATGTCGCAATTATTTGATTGACATACGCCGTCAATGGCAATTCTGTTCAGATACGAGTATATCTTATGTAGCCACACAGGAAGCTGGGCACATGAATCATCGCTATGAAAAGAAGAAAAGAGTGTCTCAATCAATAATCAAGACCTAGGTGATTAAATATTCTCCATCTATTATTCAAAAGCGAAATACCTTAAAAGTTAAATAAATACAGTGTATATCCTCAATCTTTTATTAAGGTAATGTAAAGTCACCACGACCGTGACCATTCCTCTTGCTGGCGAAGTGATCAGGAGTTCAAAGTTCTTAAGTCCGCTTAAAAGTATGTTCTTTGAGTTTGCAGCATATCCTGGTTGCTGTTTCCCAGACCATTACATTCTTATTTTTTATGAGCTTAGTGGTAGCTGCACACAATTTACATATGATACTGTAGTACGGTACCTTGCATTAGATATTAAAGTAAATATTGCAAAACAAAATATTCATGGCTACAGTGAATCAAACACAGACTGATGATTCATTACTGATATGTTATAGTATGGTATGGTAGAGATCGGTTTGGTGCTATGGTAGTTAACTTGCAGCAATGTTGGCTGAGATGGTATTCTGACAGTCTTGTTATCATGTGGAACCGAGGTCTCAGCTGGTGACAGGATTGTCTACCCGGGTCTTAGAAGAGCTAATCCGGGCTGGAGGTTCGATTAATCCCTCCTCTACCGGGGGGGTGCCGCAAAAATAAAGAAAAATAACCTCCTGTCAGCCAGATAGAAGGAAAAGCATTATTATTCAGAAGTGAAGAAATTCAACGTAATAAACTCAAACTCTTTCGTTTTCAAAGAGTGCTACACAAACAAATAAGGAATTCCAGTACCAGTCAGTATAAAAGGAAAAAGTGACACCCACCAAGGAAGGCCATGTAGTAAACCAAAATAAGGATATCAGCCCCCCCCCCCAAAAAAAAAAAAAACTATCCCATACGAAACAGGTTATTATTCGCTAAGTAAAAACATTTGGACTCTTCTTTTTTATTTACTTATTTATTTATTCATATATTTTTTCTTTTATGTATATATATATATATATATATATATATATGTGTGTGTGTGTGTGTGTGTGTGTGTGTGTGTGTGTGTGTGTGTGTGTGTGTGTGTGTGTGTGTGTGTGTGTCTGTGTGTGTATATATATATATACATATAAATATATACATATGTATATTCATATATATATATATATATATAAATATAAATATATATATAAATATATATATATATATATATATATACATTTGTTGGTTCCGGTGTCACTTGGTAGGTCATCATGGAAACACCGATGGAGTTGTTTTTTTAGTTCTAATGTAGAGCTGAATATTATTGTCACTACTCACACACTGTAGAAAACTTGAAGCTCTCTACACTTCGACATGCAAACAGCTATAAGGGAAGTTACAGTGTATGTGGATAGTTTTAAGCGACCAACGCCTGGAAACTCAACTGCGACAAGCGGACTTTGCACCTCTGAAGCTCTGCTCAACTATCTGCTGCTCTATCAACTGAGCTATTGAGCCTTATTCTGAGCAATATTTCTAGCCTCTTAAGAGCCCTCGTATATAAACTAGTTCGTAGAACAGCTAGAGCGCCCCTCTTAGTCTTTGGCACCAACCTTTAAAGTAAACAAAATTGCCTTGAGGTAGCCATAAGCTATGAAGTCACAGGCATAAAAATCATAATCAGTATGACTTACTTCTTCACTCAAGGATCATTACTTTCCAAAGTATTTTCATCACTAAGCAAGATTAATACGGTTGGTGATTATATAACTTATTATTCTGATACAATAAAGACGAGATTAGCTTTTTAAGCCTTAACATATTTCATTAGTTAGTCTTTAATTTTTGATGCGAGCGAAGCAAACTACCCCATTCCATGATAAATACTTCACGTTTTAATTAAGTAGCTGATTATGTCGATTTTGTTCTGCAGTGCGAGGTTATACCCTTGAACCAATTAGTGAGAAAATGAAAGTGAAATATTTTCGTCGTTCTGTCCATAAGCACAAATTAAATAAGGAGAAACTAACCAACCCGTTCATTTGAGTTGAGTATCATAGATCTTGTTTTGATAAAGATAAGACGATCCAGTTAATAAGACGAAGGGGAGATCATGGTTTGAACAAGATATTGAACAGCTGAGACTATTTTCTGACCGTAGTTGCCGTTGTTATTGTTATTTCATTATCATTGTTATTGCTGTGTTATTGTTATTGTTATTGTTATTGTTATTGCTATTGCTATTGCTATTGCTATTGCTATTGCTATTGCTATTGTTATTGTTATTGTTATTGTCATTGTCATTGTCATTGTTATTGTTATTGTTATTGTCATTGTCATTGTTATCGTTATCGTTATCGTTATCGTTATCGTTATCGTTATCGTTATCGTTATCGTTATCGTTAT
>NC_134796.1:7914456-7919456 GCF_046742065.1 Oratosquilla oratoria | reverse complement strand
AGGAGAAAAATGGTTGAATAAACTATTATTGAATATTAACCAAACATGAATATTCCAAAGGGGCATCGGTCCTCGGATATAATATCAGGATGACCCTTAACTTTATAATGAGAAACAAGTCGCTACTGAACGAAATTGTCCGAAGGAAATAATAAATAATCAGTAAATTAAATATGCTAGAGAAAAAGTAGCACAATCTTGACGTATTACTAGGGCAAAAGTACTCGGTGAATTTATTATTATCATGAATCCACCGTAAAGGTGAAATTTGACCTAAATAGTTATAATAACAAAACATCACATTGATCTACAAACCGACGTGAAATAAGTGAGGATAATTTGAAGGTTTTAAGTGTAAAAAAGAATATAAAACCTAAAAACTTTGAATACAGTCCTGCGGGCTTAAGCAAAAATATAAGAAATTATTATTCAACTTCTTTTCCTCTGCATCTCTTCATCTGGACACTTTGATCTAGATTTCTACTCGTTGCCTGTGTAACATAGTTAATGTTTTCCTAGTAAAATATTTGTGATTTTGAAAAGAAAGAAAAAAAAACAAGACAAGCCCAGCTTGTTTGTGACAAAGAAGTCTGAGTGAAATATAGTGAAAGAAAATCCTTTGACATGATGAAAAGAATCTCTCCAATGTAACCGCAAACACGGAAGAGAAATTATTTGCCGTAAAATGGAACAGCAAAACCCAAGTGGGACAGTTAAGATGGTTTGTAATAATATTCTATAGTCCTTTGTTATGAATTTTTACATTTTCAAACAAGCATGTTAAAAGACATATTTGATTATTATCCCAATTATATTAATGGCAGAATGTCAAAAGAAGATGTCATAGTCTTAACTGAACTATTTGAGGTTGTTATGTTTTTAATGTTTGCTATATGACAATTCCTACCTCAATGTAGAAAAGAAAAGAAAAAAAAAACTACATTAAATGTACATTAAAGAAGACATAGAGGTATATATAAAAACCACGCTATTACTCTCAGGAGCATGCGATGACACATTTAAAAATCATCTATGCAATCTACACCGTTTAGCTAAGTCAAGGCATCATTTTAGACAATAAGAAAAATTAATGCTGTAGGAAGGACACGAATAAGACCCAAGATGACACGTAACTATGTCATGTCACGCAATGGCCCTCTTTGCATAAAGAAAGAGAAGGGCGAGGGCAACGCGAAGACATTTTGAATACCTCAAAATAATCAGCCTTGTAAGAATTTCGTTGAACCCGTTGTAAATATAACCATTGAGCTAGGAATGGAATTAAGTATAAACACCTGTATTTCTCGATTTTCTAAAATGTTACAAATTAACGAAGATAATAACGAAGACCTTTTGTTCAATAACAAACATGTTGATGCTTGCATGACCCTTGGACTGCAAGATTGTGATGATTTCTAGCTTGTGAACAATCTTATACGCGATGAAATGAGAGAGCTTAGTCAAAATGGATAGAACAAAAGTACCTAAACTTTACAACGAATTTAAATAATCTTTATCAATTTATGTAATGTGCTATTAGGCAAAAGTAGAGTTACTTTAGAAAAGTATGTCATGGAACCCATCATGCATGTCATATGTTGATGGGCAAGGAAAAGCAAGCGGAGCTCCTATTAAGTATAGGACCTATACTCGTTACGACACATATTGATAATAGTTGCAATTAGGAAATACATAATTAACTCGCGATACACTATCAAGGTGAAGTAGGTTGTAGCATCTGCTTGTACACACACACACACACACACACACACACACACACACACACACACACACACACACACACACAGACACACACACACACACACACACACACACACACACACACACACACACACACACACACACACACACACACACACACACACACACACACACACACACACACACACACACACACACACACACACACACACACACACACACACACACACACACACACACACACACACACACACACACACACACACACACACACACACACACACACACACACACACACACACACACACACACACACAGTGTCACAAACATGCGTGCAAATGGTGTATATTCAATCTTAGGAACATATTTCGACAAAAAACAAAAGATATATGAAAATTTAGGCTGTTGAAAATCTTCATGAAAGTAATAAGACGAGAAGAAACTAACAAGGAAAGAAATTGTATAACGCGGACCTGAGATTTACAGTTATGTCGCTACTTCAAGAGATACAATGTAAATTCAAACTTCTTGGTGATTTTGAGTATCACACAAACTTCTTCAGGTTGACAAAAGCAGGGAGCTGAAATTGAAATATGAATATCATTAAAGAGCATATGGTACAGCCCTTTTTCACTTTATTGGCGGCTGGGAAGCAATTTTAAAAAGTTTAGCTTTATTAGTCCGAAGGATTGATTCTATGAGAATTATGAGAAAACTTAGTTACGAACACGTTGTAACATTCACCTGGGATGAGAAAATACAAAAATATCAAGGAAATAAGATGAAAACTAAAATGAAATCTAGCCCGAGAGATGAAGATAACGTGATTGCTGACAATTTGGTTACTAAAGGAGGCGAGATGATCAGGAAATTGAATCAATTTAGATGCCCATAAGGTAATGCAATCTGATGGAGGAAGTTTCAAATTCCATAAGAGATATTTCAGTGAAGGTGAAACGTACGTGATTTAACGTTTGCCATTTAACACAGTAAAACCCATTTAAGCCTTGAACATACTTAATGAAATCATAGTTGTAAAAAAATTAAACTTGTATTTAGTTATTATACGGGGTCTCATTTGGTGAGAATTTCTTGTCATTTAATTATCATATTATGCTCTGAATCGGCATAAATCATGTGGAGTGATTATTCAAAAATTGGGAAATATATAGACTATCCAATCAAGGTCATCAAAAACCCTGAGGTTAAGCTGAGTGTCGATGACAATGTGTTACACAAGCAGACTATAGTTTACCTTGTTGATAATCTGTGGGCATCTTATTGATACACATATAGGAGAAGTGGAGAGATGAGGAGAGAGAAAGGGGCGAAGAGGGGAGGAGGGGAAATAAGGAGGATGGGAAGAGGGGAGGAGGAGGAATGGGGAAGAGAGTAAGAGAGGATGACAGTAGGGGAGAAGAAAAGGAAATGAGGAAGGGAAAAGGTAATGAGGTGGGGAGGGAGGAGGAGTGGGGAGGGAGGAGATGGAAGAGAAATGAGAAAGGAAGAGGTAAATGGAGGAGGAAAGAGAGGAGGAGAGAAGAAGGTAAGGAAGAAGGCCAATGGGAAGAGGAAGGAAGACAGGAGGAGGGAGGGGCCAAGGGAGAAAGGAGGGGAAGCGGAAGAGATGAGAAGATGAGGAGGGGGAGAGGGGAGGTGGGGGAAGGAAGAAAGGGGGGAGGAGATTGGGAGGGGAGTAAGGAAAAGGAAAGGAATATCAGTAGGACTAGAAGACATTGAGCAAATCTGTCTGGCGAGAGGAGGGAGAGAGAGGAGGGAGAGAGAGGAGGGAGAGAGAGGAGGGAGAGAGAGGAGGGAGAGAGAGGAGGGAGAGAGAGGAGGGAGAGAGAGGAGGGAGAGAGAGAGGAGGGAGAGAGAGGAGGGAGAGAGAGGAGGGAGAGAGAGGAGGGAGAGAGAGGAGGGAGAGAGAGGAGGGAGAGAGAGGAGGGAGGGAGAGAGAGGAGGGAGAGAGAGAGGAGGGAGAGAGAGAGAGGAGGGAGAGAGGAGGGAAGGAGAGAGGAGGGAGAGAGAGAGGAGGGAGAGAGAGGAGGGAGAGAGAGAGAGAGAGAGAGAGAGAGAGAGAGAGAGAGAGAGAGAGAGAGAGAGAGAGAGAGAGAGAGAGATGAGGAGGGAGAGAGAGGAGGGAGAGAGAGGAGGAGAGAGAGGAGGGAGAGAGAGGAGGGAGAGAGAGGAGGGAGAGAGAGGAGGGAGAGAGAGGAAGGGAGAGAGAGAGAGGGAGGGAGAGAGAGCTGAGATTTTAGGAGCTCCATGGATGGCGGGAAGGATACCAAATGAGAGAGAGGAGGGATATCAAATGAGAGAGGGGAGGGAGAGAGAGGAGGGGAGAGAGAGGAGGGAGAGAGAGAGAGAGGAGGAAGAGAAAGGAGGGGAGAGAGAGAGCTGAGATTTGAGGGAACTCCGTGGAGGCGAATCTGTCTGTCGAGAGGAGAGAGAGAGAGGAGGGAGAGAGAGGAGGGAGAGAGAGGAGGGAGAGAGGAGGGAGAGGGAGGAGGAAGAGAGATGGAGAGAGAAGAGGGACAGAGAGGAAGGACAGAGAGGAAAGACAGAGAGGTGGGAGAGAGAGGAGGGAGGAAGGAGGGGAGAGAGGAGGGGCAGAGAGGAGGGAGCGAGAGGAGGGAGAGAGAGGAAGGAATGAGGAGGGAGAGTGAGGAGGGAAAGAGAGGAGGGAGAGGGAGGAGGGAGAGAGAGAGAGGAGGGAGAGAGAGAAGGAGGAAGAAAGGAGGGAGAAAGGAGGGAGAGAGGAGGGAGAGAGAAGGAGGGAGAGAGAAGGAGGGAGAGGGAGAGAGAGAGAGAGAGAGAGAGAGAGAGAGAGAGAGAGGGAGAGAGAGAGAGAGAGAGAGAGAGAGTGAGAGAGTGTGAGAGAGAGAGAGAGAGAGTGAGAGAGAGAGAGAGAGAGAGAGAGGAGGGAGAGAGAGGAGGGTGAGAGAGAGGAGGGAGAGAGAGATGAGGGAGAGAGAGGAGGGAGAGAGAGGAGGGAGATGGAGGAGGGAGAGAGAGGAGGTAGAGAGAGGAGGGCGAGAGAGAGAGGAGGGAGAGAGAGAGAGGAGGGAGAGAGAGCTGAGATTTGAAGAACTCCGTGGAGACGGGAAGGATATCAAATGAGAGAGAGGAGGGATATCAAATGAGAGAGGGGAGGGAGAGAGAGGAGGGAGAGAGAGGAAGGAAAGAGAGAGAGGAGGAAGAGAAAGGAGGGGGAGAGAGAGCTGAGATTTGAGGAACTCCGTGGAGGCGAATCTGTCTGGCGAGAGGAGGGAGAG
>NC_134796.1:7898030-7913956 GCF_046742065.1 Oratosquilla oratoria | reverse complement strand
ATCACAGCCGGAAGAAGTCTTTAATTTGGCATTTATTTTAGATATGCAAACAAACGAATAGATATGTAGCTTGATATGAGTATAATGAATAAAAAACAAGAGGTGTTGCCAGTATATACGAGATAATTGCGATGGCCATAAGACATCTGACCACGTATCTGTGGTCACGAAAACGTCGACCACTGTTGCTTTTCACGTATAATCTATGGGATTGTTGGTGAAAGTGTAATAGAGGTATCGTTTTGGTCTGATGCAAGTATGTGTTTCCAACGATGGGTATCGTTACAGTTGGCTCAGTGATTGATGGTCAAGCTCAATTGTCAGTCGTAAAAGCAATAAACTCGGTGTTTTTTAATGGGTGTTGTTCTGCTTGGGGCGCGCAAAAATCGAGGAAGATCATTATAACCCGAACATTCCCAACGTGTGTACCCAAAATGCGTTAGGTATGGGTGCGCATTACCTGTTCCATTGGCGCAGTGGTACGTTAATGATTCACACCGAGGCAAACGTAACCATCCAGAGAAACAGGGCTTGGTGCTTGATAAATCACAATGAGAAGTGAGAGACCACCTGTGACTGTAAAGAAGAACATGAGATTATGTACATTGCTCTCGATATGACACCACCAATGCAGATAAATTATACAAAAGGTTGTAAAAATAAACTAAATAAACACAAGGAAGTGAAATGATATAAGTAAAATGTAAAAGAAACAAAGCTTACGACCAGCACATGTAAGCGACTAATAAATCGATATTAGAACAGGTGAAGTAAGTTGATAAATGGAAATAAGTGCACAAAGAAAATGATTGTTTAAAAAGAAGAATCGGTTAATACGGAAGTCCACTATTGATGACTGAAATTGATGGGGGAAATGATAATGTTTATTACCATGGAAGAAATTTGTTTGGTTGAATAGATGCACCATGAAAGAATTTCTTGAGCTAGGAACGCTCTGTAACGACTGGCTAGTAACTGCAACCAAGGTCAACGCTGCGTGTGGGAAACGCTAAATGGATATGCATGGCTCTATCTGTATTGAATATCACTATTTGGTATAATGTTGTAAGCCATTCATTTTCCCATTAATATTGAATGTGCACCAACATGGTTAGCATCGAGCAGAAACCTGATAGTAATGGTATAGCCATAAATAGACTGTGGAACCTTGTTTTCATATACGTACCCAGTAGCATTATTGTGTTTATCCACATTTTTTTCGTTTTTTGTATTTTCCTTATCTATTTATTGTCAGTTAGAATTGTGTATCTGTGTTTTGCATTTTCTCTGGCTTGCGCGAGTGCAATGGTTTGTGTGTAGAAGATTGTGTTGTTAGGTGTGTATATATGTATATATGCGTGCTTTGTTGGTATGTTTTCGTGTGTGTGTGTATGTATGTGTGTGTGTGTGTGTGTGTGTGTCGTGTGTGTTGTTTTGTGTGTGTGTGGGTGGTGTGTGTGTGTGTGTGTTGTGTGTCGCGTGTGTGTGTGTGTAGTTGTGTGTTCGCTGTGTGTGTGTGTGTGTTGTGTGTGTGCGTATGCGTGTCCCTGTGTGTGCGTGTGGTGCGACGCGTGTGATGTTGTGTGGTATGTGGTGTATTTCGATTACCACCTGTATGCTGGTAGTCCATCTTCAGCTGATTTCAGAATTTATGTCCATCTTAGTGCTCTGAGCAGTGTGTGTGCAATAAAGGGTTATATATATATTATATATATATATATATATGTATTATGTATATGCATATATATATGCATATATATATTATATATATATAATATATATATATATATATATGTATATACATATATATACACCCACCCACCCACATATATATATATACATGTATATTTGTGTGTGTGTGTGTGTGTGTGTGTGTGTGTGTGTGTGTGTGTGTGTGTGTGTGTGTGTGTGTGTGTGTGTGTGTGTGTGTGTGTGTGTGTGTGTGTGTGTGTATGTGTTGAGACATTTTGACAGGTTGGCGTAGGTAGGAGTGGGAGATACAGGAGTCTTAGTTTGAGTCTATTCCTGAGTAGTCTCGCAGGTTTGTATTTTAAAGCAGAACTACGAAACTAGTCAGGAATAAACTCAGACTAAGACTCCTGTGTTTCCTACTCCTGCGCTTGTGGCAGGATCACAGGAGGGATTGAGGAAGTAAGTGACAGAGCTTGGGAAGGTGTGCGACAGCGGGAAGTTCAAGATAAATGTGGGCAAAAGTAAGGTGTTGAGATGTACAAGGGGAGAGTGTGGCAGCAGAGACTGGAAGTGAGTATTAAGGAGAGAGAAACTGGAGGAAGTGGATAGTTTTAGATAATTGGGTGTGAATGTGGCAGGAAAAAAGAGGAGTAGGAGTGGAGTAGAATGTAGATTGAGAGAGAAGCGAGTAAATGCCTTGGGGGATTAAAGAGTGTAATGAGAAATAGACATTTGGGAATGGCTGCTAAGAGGAGATTGTATGAAGTACTAATTGTGCCGACAGTACTGTACGGGGCACGAAATTG
Organism: Oratosquilla oratoria; assembly: GCF_046742065.1. Lineage (NCBI taxonomy): Eukaryota > Metazoa > Arthropoda > Malacostraca > Stomatopoda > Squillidae > Oratosquilla > Oratosquilla oratoria. The sequence goes on along the minus strand of NC_134796.1, from coordinate 7,911,458 downwards.
GCACAGACTTTGTTGAGCTTTAGATCTTTGGTCAGAACTGTCTCTACTGTGCCAATACTAATATCAACAGCTTCAGATATCATCCTTACAGACATTCGACGGTCTTGCATCACTAACCTTTGCACTTCCTCAATGTTTTCTTCCTTGCGTGCACTTTTCGGTGCTCCAGATCTGGGTTCATCCTCAACCTGTTCATTTCCTTCAGAAAATCTGTTAAACCACCGAAACTTGCTTGGCTCATCTGTTCATCCCCATAGGCCTCCTTTAATATTGCATAAGCTACTTGTTTGGTTTTCTTAAGTTTAACACAAAATTTGATGGCGTAACGTTGCTCCCTGTTTCCTTGCATCTTGACAAGTGTTCACAGATCGGCAAACCGAATCAGACTGGTTGCACCACATTCATCGCTGCACTCAAACCTACAAATATAGAAAGTTACCAGTTAGTTTTTTTTATAGAATATATGTATGTGTACTTCACCATGAAGTAGTATTTTGATCAAATCATAGTTAATGTCCCACCTGACATTTTCTCATTACTTATTGAATATACCTCGTATATATATGTTTATATATATAAATATATATATATACAAATATATGTATATATATTATATATTATATATACATATATATACATATACATATGTATATTATGTACATATGTATATTCATACAGAGAGAGAGAGAGAGAGAGAGAGAGAGAGAGAGAGAGAGAGTGGTGTTAAAATATGATTATGAATAGAAAAGAAAGACGAAAAAAAAATCTACAGAAAATAGAAATTAGGAAAATATGGCAAGTGTATCAGATGTGTCCAAAACAACACGCAAGGCACCGCGTTGCGTCAACTCTACACCCATTACAGTATACATACCTCTAACTACACATTACGAAGGTCCCGACATTAGCAGCGCCTGTACTACCTCCTGGACGGGACCAAACAGAACCCCAGGCAGCAACGGCCCAACCCCTAACCTGCAATCCCCCGGTTAACACCCAGACCAACCCCCAACCCAACCCACAAACCCCATCATTCGACACCACCACCACCGCAGTAAATAGAAAAACAATTTCACGAGGTACGAAAAAAGTTGGACTTTGTAATGATTCCCCCATTTGCAGGATTAACTCGGGATTACCAGATATTTATTTCTTGTTTTTTCCTTCTTTTGCCTTGCCATTATTTCGCTATGTTTGTGCATGTGGTGGTAATTATTGCCGTTTGGCGTATTATTTTGAGCAAGAGTTAGATACATTAATAGTTATATGAATAATGTTGGATATAACTATATTAGAATTCTAATAATTTAAGTCAAAAGCCGCAGGTGAAGAAAATCGTCTGGCTTTATGTAAAATATAAGGATATTTATCAAAGGATAAAAATAATATACTAAACATGCATGTAACAATATATGCCCATGTATGAATATACATACATACATACATACATATACCAAACACTTTTTCCCCCCTTACAAGGGGGGTAGCCAAAAAACAAAGGAATAAAAAACATCCCCACCCATTCCATTCCTGATACACTCCACTCCCCTCCACCTTCTACCCTCCCTCCAATCTTGGCACCTCCTGGATGATGGGTCATCACTGCATCTTGCCTACTGGCGTGGGTCAGAAACAGTGTCGCAAGACACAGCACATCCACAGCAAGACCGGTTCAATTAAATCGGAGACCCCCCGCTCCGTCTCCTCATACAGAAAAAGAGAAGACGGGGAGGAATTCCTTTGGGCTGCGTCAATTTTGTCTCACATATACTACCTCAGCCCAATCCCCCCGCCCATTCCACCTCATGCATCACAACATCATCCATATACAACCATTCTCCATTCACCCCTATCTTCTGTCCTCTCCTGTCCTTCCTCCACAGATATTCCCCTCTTCCCCAAAGCCCCTTTTACCCCATCTATCCATCTCAGGCTAGGTCGCCCCCCCATATTCACTCCACCTTTGCCTTCCACACCTCTTTTACTAGTCTTTCTTCATTTATTCTTTCCATTTGTCCAAACCATCCCAATACTCATTCATCCACCCTATCTCCCAACTCGCTCAACACCCCTGTTCTACTCCTCACCTCCTCATTTCTCACTCTATCCAGCCTAGTAACCCCTATCATACTTCTCTCTTCCTCTCTTATGTTCCATGTTTCTTGCCACATACAGTGTTGCGGGCACAATCGCTTTTTCATTACAATCTCCTCTTATCATCCACTTCAAAATGTCTATTTCTCATTACACCTTTTAAATCCATCAAGGCATTTACTCGCTTCTCTCAATCTATATTCTACCTCCACTTCCACTCCTTCCTTTCCTGCCACATTCGCACTCAAGTGTCTAAAACTATTCCTCCAGTCTCTCTTCCTTAATGCTCACCTCTAGTCTGCTGACACTTTCACCCCTTGTACATCTAATCACCTTACTTTTGCCCACATTCCTCTTCAACTTCCTTCTTTCACACACTCTCCAAAACTCTGCCACTAACTTCCTCGATTCCTCTTCTGACCCTGCTACAGGCGCAGTGTCGTCCGCAATCAACAGCTGGCTCACCTCCCACTTTTCTCCATTTTCTTTAACCATCTCCAACCCATCACCCACCACCCTTTCATTTATTCATTTACCTCTTCCATGCAGATTTACACCATTACATACATACACATATGCATATATACACATATATAAACACACACACACACACACACACACACACACACACACACACACACACACACACACACACACACACACACACACACACACACACACACACACACACACACACACACACACACACACGCACACACACACACACACACAACACCACACACACACACACCCACACACACACACACAACACACACACACACACACACACACACACACACACACACACACACACATATATATATATATATATATATATATGTATATATATGTGTATATATATATACAAATATACACATATAGACATATAGACATATACGCATACATATAGGGCTAAAATCATTTCAGTATCGCTGTTCTGCGAATCGTTACCCCAACTCTCGTGGGCGGTGAGTTGGGTGTGTGTGTGCGTGTAAGGTCACAGTATTACCCATAATTCGGTCATATTTGAGCTCTGAGCTCTCTTCCGGGAGGGAAATAGCTGTCGATCACTAATCCAACGCGTGATTCAAGACCTTGGTGAATCAAATATATACACATACAAATATACATATATACAAATGTCCGCATGCACACATCCACATACAAATATATATATGTACACACACACACACACACACACACACACACACACACACACACACACACACACACACACACACACACACACACACACACACACACACACACACACACACGCACACACACACACGCACACACACACGCACGCACGCACACACACACACACACACACACACACACACACACACACACACACACACACACACACACACACACACACACACACACACACACACACACACACACACACACACACACACACACACACACACACACACACACACACACACACACACAACCACACACACACACACACACACACACACACACACACACACACACACACACACACACACACACACACACACACACACACACACACACACACACACACACACACACACACACACACACACACACATATATATATTATATATATATATGTATATATATACAGAATATATATATATATATATATATATATATATATGTATATATATGTATATATACGAGTATATATAAATATATATATATACACAGACATATATATATATATATATATTATATATATATACAAGTATATAGGCATAATTACAAGCATATACAAAATTTCCACATGCATAAAAAGCACGCAGACACACACACATATGTACATAAAATATATGCATGTATCTCTCTCCTGTACTGGCTAATCCTGTATATGAAATATTTTGAGTCAGTTCTCTTCCCAACTATTAACCCTCCAGACATGGTATGAGTTAGATACATTGGTGATATTTTTTACTCTTTGAAAAGAAAATTGGGGTTCGTTTGATAACCTTTTCTATAAAATTAAATTATTTAACTCCTAACATTAATTTTAAAGTGGAATGGGATGAAAAAGGTAAGCTACCCATTTTTAGATGTTTTGAGTGTTCGTGACGGGGATAAGCTTGGCTTTACCGTCTTTATGATAGAGACCCGTTCTGGTACTTTCTCTTCATTTCTTCAGCAGCCACCCAGAGAAAGTAAAAAAGTAGCGTCACCTGAGTTTTATTTCTTCGAGCCCCCAGGATTTGTAGCTCCAGTTTCTTGATGGGGAATTAAATCTGATTAAATCTCAACTTAATAAGTTAGCTTACTCGAATTGCTTCTTGGACAAAGCCCTCAGCCAAGCGAGAGCTAATTTTTTCAACCCGCCCCTATTTCTTCTAAATTTTCATTGGATAAGTCATTTCCTTTTCGAAATAATTCATTCCTTGAACCAAGTTTCTTTCCAAGGACAAATTAAAGTCTATCCATCTTTACTCCAACACCATTAATAAAAAAGTGGTAAATGTCCACCAAAGGTTGAAAGAAGAGCATAATCCAGGTGTTTATTCGATACCATGTAAAGGCTATGATCTAATTTATATTGAACAGTTGGGGAGGGATTTGGACACTAGGATAATTGAGCTCAAACGGTCCATCAAGTATGGACAAGAAAGCTCAGCGGTTTTCCAACATGTAAAGCAACTCAACCATTGTTTAAATTGAGGCAAATCTGAGCACATCTTTAGGTCTAGATGCGGGTTCAGGAGAAAAATGGTTGAATAAACTATTATTGAATATTAACCAAACATGAATATTCCAAAAGGGCATCGGTCCCCGGATATAATATCAGGATGACCCTTAACTTTATAATGAGAAACAAGTCGCTACTGAACGAAATTGTCCGAAGGAAATAATAAATAATCAGTAAATTTAAGATGCTAGAGAAAAAGTAGCACAATCTTGACCTATTACTAGGGCAAAAGTACTCGGTGAATTTATTATTATCATGAATCCACCGTAAAGGTGAAATTTGACCTAAATAGTTATAATAACAATACATATCATTGATCTACAAACCGACTTGAAATAATTGAGGATAATTTGAAGGTTTTAAGTGTAAAAAGAATATAAAACCTAAAAACTTTGAATACAGTCCTGCGGTCTTAAGCAAAAATATAAGAAATTATTATTCAACTTCTTTTCCTCTGCATCTCTTCATCTGGACACTTTGATCTAGATTTCTACTCGTTGCCTGTGTAACATAGTTAATGTTTTCCTAGTAAAATATTTGTGATTTTGAAAAGAAAGAAAAAAACAAGACAAGCCCAGCTTGTTTGTGACAAAGAAGTCTGAGTGAAATATAGTGAAAGAAAATCCTTTGACATGATGAAAAGAATCTCTCCAATGTAACCGCAAACATGGAAGAGAAATTATTTGCCGTAAAATGGAACAGCAAAACCCAAGTGGGACAGTTAAGATGGTTTGTAATAATATTCTATAGTCCTTTGTTATGAATTTTTACATTTTCAAACAAGCATGTTAAAAGACATATTTGATTATTATCCCAATTATATTAATGGCAGAATGTCAAAAGAAGATGTCATAGTCTTAACTGAACTATTTGAGGTTGTTATTTTTTTATTTTTTGCTTTATGAAAATTCCTACCTAAATGTAGAAAATAAAATAAAAAAAAAACTACATTAAATGTACATTAAAGAAGACATGGAGGTATATATAAAAACCACTCTATTACTCTCAGGGAGCATGCGATGACCACATTTAAAAAATTATCTATGCAATCTACACCGTTTAGCTAAGTCAAGGCATCATTTTAGACAATAAGAAAAATTAATGCTGTAGGAAGGACACGTATAAGACCCAAGATGGACACGTAAACTATGTCATGTCACGCAATGGCCCTCTTTGCATAAAGAAAGAGAAGGGCGAGGGCAACGCGAAAACATTTTGAATACCTCAAAATACTCAGCCTTGTAAGAATTTCGTTGAACCCGTTGTAAATATAACCATTGAGCTAGGAATGGAATGAAGTATAAACACCTGTATTTCTCGATTTTCTAAAATGTTAAAAATTAACGAAGATAATAACGAAGACCTTTTGTTCAATAACAAACATGTTGATGCTTGCATGACCCTTGGACTGCAAGATTGTGATGATTTCTAAGATCTTAAGGAGTGATTGAAGCTTGTGAACAATCTTATACGCGATGAAATGAGAGAGCTTAGCCAAAACGGATAGAACAAAAGTACCTAAACTTTACAACGAATTTAAATAATCTTTATCAATTTATGTAATGTGCTATTAGGCAAAAGTAGAGTTACTTTAGAAAAGTATGTCATGGAACCCATCATGCATGTCATATGTTGATGGGCAAGGAAAAGCAAGCGGAGCTCCTATTAAGTATAGGACCTATACTCGTTACGACACATATTGATAATAGTTGCAATTAGGAAATACATAATTAACTCGCGATACACTATCAAGGTGAAGTAGGTTGTAGCATCTGCTTGTACACACACACACACACACACCACACACACACAGAAACATACACAGACACACCCACACACAGACACACACACAGACACACCACACACACACACACACACACACACACACACACACACACACACACACACACACACACACACACACACACACACACACACACACACACACACACACACACACACACACACACACACACACACACACACACACACACACACACACACAACACACACAACACCCACACACACCACCCAAACACACACACACACACACACACACACACACACACACACACACACACAGTGTCACAAACATGCGTGCAAATGGTGTATATTCAATCTTAGGAACATATTTCGACAAAAAACAAAAGATATATGAAAATTTAGGTTGTCGAAAATCTTCATAAAAGTAATAAGACGAGAAGAAACTAACAAGGAAAGAAATTGTATAACGCGGACCTGAGATTTACAGTTATGTCGCTACTTCAAGAGATACAATGTAAATTCAAACTTCTTGGTGATTTTGAGTATCACACAAACTTCTTCAGGTTGACAAAAGCAGGGAGCTGAAATTGAAATATGAATATCATTAAAGAGCATATGGTACAGCCCTTTTTCACTTTATTGGCGGCTGGGAAGCAATTTTAAAAAGTTTAGCTTTATTAGTCCGAAGGATTGATTCTATGAGAATTATGAGAAAACTTAGTCACGAACACGTTGTAACATTCACCTGGGATGAGAAAATACAAAAATATCAAGGAAATAAGATGAAAACTAAAATGAAATCTAGCCCGAGAGATGAAGATAACGTGATTGCTGACAATTTGGTTACTAAAGGAGGCGAGATGATCAGGAAATTGAATCAATTTAGATACCCATAAGGTAATGCAATCTGATGGAGGAAGTTTCAAATTCCATAAGAGATATTTCAGTGAAGGTGAAACGTACGTGATTTAACGTTTGCCATTGAACACAGTAAAACCCATTTAAGCCTTGAACATACTTAATGAAATCATAGTTGTAAAAAAAAATTAAACTTGTATTTAGTTATTATACGGGGTCTCGTTTGGTGAGAATTTCTTGCCATTTAATTATCATATTATGCTCTGAATCGGTATAAATCATGTGGAGTGATTATTCAAAAATTGGAAAAAATATAGACTATCCAATCAGGGTCATGAAAAACCATGAGGTTAAGCTGAGTGTCGATGACAATGTGTAACACAAGCAGACTATAGATTACCTTGTTGATATTCTGGGGGCATCTTATTGATACCCATATAGGAGAAGTGGAGAGATGAGGAGAGAGAAAGGGGCGAAGAAGGGAGGAGGGGAAATAAGGAGGATGGGAAGAGGGGAGGAGGGGGAAAGGGAAAGAGAGTAAGAGAGGATGACAGTAGGGGAGAAGAAAAGGAAATGAGGAAGGGAAAAGGTAATGAGGTGGGGAGGGAGGAGGAGTGGGGAGGGAGGAGATGGAAGAGAAATGAGAAAGGAAGAGGTAAATGGAGGAGGAAAGAGAGGAGGAGAGAAGAAGGTAAGGAAGAAGGCCAATGGGAAGAGGAAGGAAGACAGGAGGAGGGAGGGGCCAAGGGAGAAAGGAGGGGAAGCGGAAGAGATGAGAAGATGAGGAGGGGGAGAGGGGAGGTGGGGGAAGGAAGAAAGGGGGGAGGAGATTGGGAGGGGAGTAAGGAAAAGGAAAGGAATATCAGTAGGACTAGAAGACATTGAGCAAATCTGTCTGGCGAGAGGAGGGAGAGAGAGGAGGGAGAGAGAGGAGGGAGAGAGAGGAGGGAGAGAGAGGAGGGAGAGAGAGGAGGGAGAGAGAGGAGGGAGAGAGAGAGGAGGGAGAGAGAGAGGAGGGAGAGAGAGGAGGGAGAGAGAGGAGGGAGAGAGAGGAGGGAGAGAGAGGAGGGAGAGAGAGGAGGGAGAGAGAGAGAGAGGAGGGAGAGAGAGAGAGGAGGGAGAGAGAGAGAGGAGGGAGAGAGAGAGAGGAGGGAGAGAGAGGAGGGAGAGAGAGAGAGAGGAGGGAGAGAGAGAGGAGGGAGAGAGAGGAGGGAGAGAGAGAGAGAGAGAGAGAGAGAAACAGAGATAGAGAGAGAGAGAGAGAGAGAGAGAGAGAGAGAGAGAGAGAGAGAGGAGGGAGAGAGAGGAGGGAGAGAGAGGAGGGAGAGAGAGGAGGGAGAGAGAGGAGGGAGAGAGAGGAGGGAGAGAGAGGAGGGAGAGAGAGGAGGGAGAGAGAAGAGGGAGAGAGAGGAGGGAGAGAGAGCTGAGATTTGAGGAACTCCGTGGAGACGGGAAGGATATCAAATGAGAGAGAGGAGGGAGAGAGAGGAGGGAGAGAGAGGAGGGATATCAAATGAGAGAGAGGAGGGAGAGAGAGAGAGGAGGAAGAGAAAGGAGGGGGAGAGAGAGCTGAGATTTGAGGAACTCCGTGGAGGCGAATCTGTCTGTCGAGAGGAGGGAGAGAGGGGAGGGAGAGCGAGGAGGGAAAGAGAGGAGGGAGAGAGAGGAGGGAGAGAGAGGAGAGAGAGAGAGGAGGGGAGAGGAGGGAGAGAGAGGGGAAAGAGAGGGGGGGAAAGAGAGAGGGGGTGAGAGAAAGAGAGAGGGGGGAGAGGGAGGAGGAAGAGAGACGGCAAGGGGGAGCGAGAGGAGGGAGAGAGAGGAGGGAGAGAGAGGAGGGAGAGAGAGGAGGGAGGGAGAGAGAGGAGGGAGGGAGAGAGAGGAGGGAGAGAGAGAGAGGAGGGAGAGAGAGGGAGGGAGAGAGAAAGGAGAGAGAGAGAGAGGAGGGAGAGAGAGGAGGGAGAGAGAGAGAGAGAGAGAGAGAGAGAGAGAGAGAGGAGGGAGAGAGAGAGAGAGAGAGAGGAGGGAGAGAGAGAGAGAGAGAGAGAGTGAAGAGAGAGAGAGAGAGGGAAGAGAGAGAGGAGAGAGAGGAGAGAGAGAGAGAGAGAGAGAGGAGGGAGAGAGAGGAGGGAGCGAGAGGAGGGAGAGAGAGAGAGAGCAGGGAGAAGAGAGGAGGGAGAGAGGAGGAGGGAGAAGGAGGAGCGAGAGAGAGGAGGGAGAGGGAGGAGGGAGAGAGAGAGAGGAGGGAGAGAGAGAGAGGAGGGAGAGAGAGCTGAGATTTGAAGAACTCCGTGGAGACGGGAAGGATATCAAATGAGAGAGAGGAGGGATATCAAATGAGAGAGGGGAGGGGAGAGAGAGGAGGGGAGAGAGAGGAAGGAAAGAGAGAGAGGAGGAAGAGAAAGGAGGGGGAGGAGAGAGCTGAGATTTGAGGAACTCCGTGGAGGCGAATCTGTCTGGCGAGAGGAGGGAGAGAGAGGAGGGAGAGAGAGGAGGGAGAGAGAGGAGGGAGAGAGAGGAGGGAGAGAGAGGAGGGAGAGAGAGAGAGGAGAGAGAGAGAGGAGGGAGAGAGAGAGGAGGGAGAGAGAGGAGGGAGAGAAAGGAGGGAGAGAGAGAGAGGAGGGGTGATGAGAGAGAGGAGGGATGAGAGAGAGAGAGAGAGAGAGAGGAGGGATGAGAGAGAGAGAGGAGGGATGAGAGAGAGAGGAGGGATGAGAGAGAGAGGAGGGATGAGAGAGAGAGGAGGGATGAGAGAGAGAGGAGGGATGAGAGAGAGAGGAGGGATGAGAGAGAAAGGAGGGATGAGAGAGGAGGGGAGTGAGAGAGAGAGAGAGGAGAGAGAGAGAGAGAGGAGGGGGAGAGGATAGAGAGTGAGAGGAGAGAGGAGAGGGGGGAGAGGGAGAGTGAGAGGAGAGAGAGAGTGAGAGGAGAGAGAGAGGAGAGAGGAGAGAGAGAGTGAGAGGAGAGAGAGAGGAGAGAGAGAGGAGAGAGAGAGGAGAGAGAGAGGAGAGAGGAGAGAGAGAGAGAGAGAGAGAGAGAGAGAGAGAGAGAGAGAGAGAGAGAGAGAGGAGAGAGAGAGAGAGGAGAGAGAGGAGGGAGAGAGAGGAAGGAGCGAGAGGAGGGAGAGAGAGAGGAGGGAGAGAGAGGAGGGAGAGAGAGGAGGGGGAGAGAGGAGGGAGAAGGAGGAGGGAGAGAGAGGAGGGAGAGAGAGGAGGGAGAGAGAGAGAGGAGGGAGAGAGAGAGAGAGGAGGGAGAGAGAGCTGAGATTTTTAGGAGGCTCCATGGAGGCGGGAAGGATACCAAATGAGAGAGAGGAGGGATATCAAATGAGAGAGGCGAGGGAGAGAGAGGAGGGAGAGAGAGGAGGGAAGAAGAGGAGAGAGGAGGAAGAGAAAAGGAGGGGGAGAGAGAGCTGAGATTTGAGGAACTCCGTGGAGACGAATCTGTCTGGCGAGAGGAGGGAGAAGAGAGGAGGGAGAGAGAGGAGGGAAAGAGAGGAGGGAGAGAGAGAAGAGGGAGAGAGAGGAGGGAGTGAGAGAGGTGGGAGAGAGAGGTGAGAGGAGGGAGAGAGAGGAGGGAGAGAGGAGGGAGCGAGAGAGAGAGAGAGGAGAGAGAGAGAGGAGGGAGAGGGAGAGAGTAGAGAGAGGAGGGAGGGGAGAGAGAGGAGGGAGAGCGAGAGAGGAGGGAGAGCGAGAGAGGAGGGAGAGCGAGAGAGGAGGGAGAGCGAGAGAGGAGGGAGAGCGAGAGAGAGGAGAGAGAGAGAGGAGAGAGAGAGAGGAGAGAGAGAGAGGAGAGAGAGAGAGAGGAGAGAGAGAGAGAGAGAGAGAGAGGAGAGAGAGAGGAGAGAGAGAGAGAGGAGAGAGAGAGGGGACAGAGAGGGGAGAGAGAGAGAAAGAGAGAGGAAGAGAGAGAGAGAGGAGAAGAGAGGAGAGAGGAGAGAGAGAGAGAGAGAGAGGAGAGAGAGAGAGAGAGAGGAGAGAGAGAGAGAGAGGAGAGAGAGAGAGAGAGAGGAGAGAGAGAGGAGATGAGAGAGAGGAGAGAGAGAGAGGAGGGAGAGAGGAGAGAGAGAGAGGAGGGAGAGAGAGGTGGGAGAGAGAGGAGGGAGAGAGAGAAGGGAGAAAGAGGAACGAGAGAGAGGAACGAGAGAGAGGAGGGAGAGAGAGGAGGGAGAGAGAAGAGGGAGAGAGAGGAGGGAGAGAGAGCTGAGATTTGAAGAACTCCGTGGAGACGGGAAGGATATCAAATGAGAGAGAGGAGGGATATCAAATGAGAGAGAGGAGGGAGAGAGAGGAGGGAGAGAGAGGAGGGAGAGAGAGAGAGGAGGAAGAGAAAGGAGGGGGAGAGAGAGCTGAGATTTGAGGAACTCCGTGGAGGCGAGAAGGATATCAAATGTTGGAAGACAAAGTGAAGGGAGACTTCGAAGGGGAACAAGAGCGAACGAAGGACTGGGTTACTACTATGAAGAGATCAGAAGGTAAGTATGGGATAGGTAGGGTAAAAGGGGGGAAGGAAAGGAAGGAGATGGGTAAAAAAGAGAAGGAAAAAACGAAAAGGAAAAGGAAAGGGGATAGAAATGAAGAAAAATAAAGTTGGCAAACAAAGGGAATGTGGTTGCAATACGGAAAAGAAAGCTAAAGGGAACAGAAAGAAGATGAGAAAGCATAATAAATAGGAGGAAAAGAAACAAATCACGAAAAAAAGGGAAACTAAAGAACGGAAACGAGAAGAGGAAGAGAAATAGGAATTATGAATGGTGGAAGTCGTTCAAATCCTTAGGAAAAAATGAAAGGGAAGAGTGTAGGAAGTAAACAAGATAAGGAAAAAAAGAAATAAAATATCGGAGGAGAGGACAAAGAAAACGAAGAAGAAAACGGGGAGAGGATGAGATTGATAAGAGGATGGGAATAGACAGGGATGAAAAACGAATGGAAAAGGGATTGAAAGGAGTAGAATGGATATAGAAAGGGATTGGAAATGGAATGGAAAGGGAAAGGAAAGGGAAAACAGAAAGTCTTACGAGGAAGAGAAATGGAAGTAGAGGCGGGAGGTAATGAGAGGTCGAAGGGAAAGGGTGGAAAGGAAGGGAAAGGGAAAAGGAAGGGGAAGGGGAAGGGGAAGGGGAAGGGGAAGGGGAAGGGGAAGGGGAAGGGGAAGGGGAAGGGGAAGGGAAAGGGAAAGGGAAAGGGAAAGGGAAAGGGGAAGGGGAAGGGGAAGGGGAAGGGGAAGGGGAAGGGGAAGGGGAAGGGGAAGGGGAAGGGGAAGGGGAAGGGAAGGGGAAGGGGAAGGGGAAGGGGAAGGGGAAGGGGAAGGGGAAGGGGGAAGGGGAAGGGGAAGGGGAAGGGGAAGGGGAAGGGGAAGGGGAAGGGGAAGGGGAAGGGGAAGGGGAAGGGGAAGGGGAAGGGGAGGGGGAAGGGGAAGGGGAAGGGGAAAGGGTAAGGGGAAGGGGACGGGAAAGGGGAAAGGGAAGGGGAGGGGGAAGGGGCAGGGGAAAGAGAAGGGGAAGGGGAAGGGGAAGGGGAAGGGGAAGGGGAAGGGGAAGGGGAAGGGGAAGGGGAAGGGGAAGGGGAAGGGGAAGGGGAAGGGGAAGGGGAAGGGGAAGGGGAAGGGGAAGGGGAAGGGGAAGGGGAAGGGGAAGGGGAAGGGGAAGGGGAAGGGGAAGGGGAAGGGAAAGGGGAAGGGGAAGGAAAAGAAAATGAAAAGAGAAAGCAAGAGGAAGGGGAAGTAAGAGTAAAAGGAAAAGAAAGCGCATTAGAAGGGGAAGGAGAAAGGGAAGGGGAAGGGAAAGAGAAAAAGAAGCGGAAGAGGAAAGGGAAAGGGGAAGAGGAGGGTAATCAAGAAGTAGGGGAATAGGGAAATACGAGAGGGAGGGAGAAAGGGAGGAGGGAAGGGTTAGAGTAAGGGAGGAAGAGGAGGAAGAGGAAGGGAAAAGGAAAGAAGTAGAAGTAGAAGACAGGATGAAGGGAGAACTAGAGAAGAGGAGGAGGAGGGAGGAGAGGAGGAAGGGCGGGGAG
>NC_134796.1:7875530-7888030 GCF_046742065.1 Oratosquilla oratoria | reverse complement strand
TACACTAAAATAAGATTACTTACTATACTACCTAGGTGCCTTGCACACCTTAGGTGACGGGGGAAATGTGTCCCTCAAGGAAACGAAAGCGATCTGCCTCTTTGTAGAGAAGAAAGAAAAAGCCACGAAACAAGAAGGTTCCTACTTTTAAAGGCGCCATAACCTGAGGGGTCATGAATGCCATAAAGATAGAGAGGAAGATTTTCCATATTCTATTTGAATACGGCATAGAACCCTAATCCCATATACAAGAACCTTTAGAGAACCCACACAAACATATATGCAAATACATACATAAAAAGATAAATCTTAATTCTAACACAATAAAAAATTAAGTACATAATATACAATTGTATGGCAACTCATCGATATATGTGACCCAGCTAGTCGGCCGGGCGATTGAGTGTTGCCATACGCGGTCAAATTAAGATTACAAAAAAAAAAGAAATGTCAAGACTACGGCTCAGCGTACGTCTTGACAAAAAGGGTGCAACTTACAGTAATACAAAAAGGAATGCACAAAAGACCAGTTACAAGTAATCTGGTCACACACAGAGAAAGAAATAACATTCCACATTAGAATAAAAAGAAAATATTCAAACTGGCAATAAGTGCCTCGACGCTAACGGCTACGGCCCGTCTTGACCCAAGGCAAGGGATTAGCCAAGACCTGACCTACTGTGGGTCAACTTGGTCAGCTGTGTGAGGGGGGGGGGGTTGAAAGTACGTGCATGGCCGACCGCGTGCGACCACCACACCACGAAAGAAATCACGTGACACTTTGGGATACGTGACAATGTATATATATATATATATATATATATATATATATATATATATATATATATATATATATATATATATATCTATACACACACATATATGTATGTATATATATATACATATATCTATACACACACATATATTTATATATATATATATCGATAGATAGATAGACAGATAGATAGATAACTATGGACAATAAACGATAATGTATGAAACGCCTACTGGAATTTGTACGGCTTGCTAATGTACAGAACTCGATATTTCAAAGAGAGATTACTAGCTGGTGTCATGTGAGAGAAATTATGATTATGCATCATTAATATTATCCACGCCTTTCCACCTACCTATTTCCACCCATCAACTCAGACCTAGTCTCACTCACCTGTCGACTGAGCTCGCCGCCATCCACTCGTAAATTGAACTAACATACACACCCGTCAACTTTACTTCTTTCCACTCATGCATCATCTTAACTTCATCCCATTCACCTCTTAACTCTACTTCATTCTACCACCTATCAACTCAGTTGCATGTTATCCAGTTGTCAACTCCATTCCGTTCCACCCTTTCGTCAATTCCCGTCCAATCCATTGACCCGTGAACTTCACTCCACTCCACCATCTCATCAATTCCACTTCACCCAGCCCACTCGTCAGTTCCACTCCACCCCAAAAAACAAACGTCAATTCCATTCCACCTCAGGAACCTCCATCATTCTCACCTCTATCCACTTCACTCACCAACTCACTCATCCATTCTCAAAACAGGCTCATCCTTTCCCATCCAGCCACTCAAACCCCTGCAGGGATTTTTTGCAACGAGGACTTGGTTATTCAGTGTTGTTCTATCTCATGCACTATACCAGGGGTGGGGAACCTTTTTGTGCATAAAGGCCACCTTACAATTCATCGTCCCACATAGAGGCCGCACTAAACAAATTATATATATATTTTTTTCAATTATTTTATCCCTTTTATTATATTATAAGTTTCAGGTGTATAATGATTTCAGACTTAAAAAATATTCAAGGTCTTTTTAAAAAAATAATATGTATATCAAAGGCCGCAGAAGGCCGCACTTGATGGCCCGGAAGGCCACATGCGGCCTTAAGGCCGCAGGCTCCCCACCTCTGCACTATACTGTAAGTACATGCAGCGCTGTGCACAAAAGCTTCGTCCATCTTTCTGAGCTGCTTTCATCAGTGAAGTGTGTACATCAATAGAAATGCGTTTTTTTAAAGAGTACATACAACTTATATTATAAGTTTCAGGTGTATAATGATTTCAGACTTAAAAAATATTCAAGGTCTTTTTAAAAAAATAATATGTATATCAAAGGCCGCAGAAGGCCGCACTTGATGGCCCGGAAGGCCACATGCGGCCTTAAGGCCGCAGGCTCCCCACCTCTGCACTATACTGTAAGTACATGCAGCGCTGTGCACAAAAGCTTCGTCCATCTTTCTGAGCTGCTTTCATCAGTGAAGTGTGTACATCAATAGAAATGCGTTTTTTTAAAGAGTACATACAATCTATACAAAACAACTAAAACATACCTGTAGATATAGAAGTGTGGTAAGCACTAAAAATTCACTAAAATTTGTAAAAAAAACACAAAAAAAACACGTATACATTTCTCTTTACTTATCACATCCTGTGAGAAAGAAAGAAAATGACATATGAAGACACCATTTTCTTTTCAGATAGTACCAAGTCTATGATATGTTCATAACTCAACATTGTGACCCATTCACAAAGGTATTCATATCAGCGAGTTCTTCAGATTAATAATCCGTTATTGTTATTATGGACCTTTTTACTGCAGTAATTTTATTCATGTGAACAATCTCGCGCCTCTGTGGTGTGTAAAGCAATAAAAAAAGTTTATCAAGCCATAGATTAAAAATGAAACGTACATAATAAAAACTTGATTTCGTTTCGAACGTACAAACCAATTTTAATGGAGGAATACAAATATAGGAGAAATTAAAGTACTTTGAATTTCAGAATGTTGCAACAGAAATCAACGCAATCTCAAAGAGAAATAATAGAAAACTTATTTTTTTCGTAAATAAAGTGGATATTTATAAATGACAGTAGAGTATATCCTGCAACTTCCTTTTACGTGAATTCTTCTTGAGCATATATACTACCAACGGACAAATAAAACCAGCCAATATCCTTACGTAATCATTAGCAACGCACATAAAAGGCCGGATGTGTGTGTGTGTGTGTGTGTGTGTGTGTGTGTGTGTGTGTGTGTGTGTGTGTGTGTGTGTGTGTGTGTGTGTGTGTGTGTGTGTGTGTGTGTGTGTGTGTGTGTGTGTGTGTGTGTGTGTGTGTGTGTGAGAGAGAGAGAGAGAGAGAGAGAGCGAGAGTTTTTAGATTACGTGGCGAATATGCAAAAATTATAGACATACCAATTAAGATATTGCAAATATAATATGTGTCTGGTTGGAGAGAAGGCTTGGCATGGATTTATTTTAGGTATATCAAATATACAGCCTTTCGACAACTATGGATACTATGCTCTGGACGGACAATAGATAAATAACACTCCTGCATTATCAAGTGTCAAAAGTGTCAATCTTATCTATGAAAAATGTGCATGTACCCTATTAAGTAAATAAATAGTCATATAGATTACTAAGTAAATGAATAGTCATATAGATGAATAAACGATTAGATAAATAATTAAATATATAAAAATATAAATAGATTAGTACGTAGAACAAATCAATAAAATTAATCATTTAACGTACAAAAATATGAATAAGAAAATAGATATAGATAAATGAATAAAAAAAAAGTTAAACAAATAAATGGATAAAAACATGAATGAATAAAGAAATAAACAATCAAGCTAACAGATAGATGAATAACAAAGACAAAGAAATAGATGAACAAATATATAAGTAAATAAATAGATAAACTAAATGAATACATGAATAGATTATCAAATGAATAAATAATGAATAATAATTAAATCAATACATAAATAAATAAACAAATAGATGAATGAATTAATAGATAGATAAATAAATCAATCAATTAATAGATAATTATATATAAAAAGAAACACCATTTGAGGACGAAGCCTTTATTTGTATGACGTTTCGCCTGTTAGATGTACTTGATAAAGTGTGAAGCGAAATATATTCATAAAGGCTATATCCTTACTTGTGGTGTTTCTTTTGGTAAACCTCTCCGCAATTGCCAATTAGATACAAATAAATGTACAGTGATACCTCTCATTAACGGACGTTAATTAGCTGTGTTTGCGGTATTTTCACTGTGTTTTCGGTGTTTTGGAGTAATTTTTGGGTGGCATAGTGATTGCACGCACTAAACAACAGCCCCAAAACACCGAAAACACAGCGAAAACACCGCAAACACAGCTAGTTAACGTCCGTTGATGAGAGGTCTCACTGTATATCAAATAAAGAGAGTATAGACTTAATTCTAGAAAACTTCTGTGCATCACTGCTTTGATAATTTCTTTTATGACCACCACAACCCAGAGAGTACAACTACAGAGCCTCCCAAATATCAAAACCACAATTCTGACAGAATCATTAACGTAGGGATTTCTTAATGAAATTGTGTTTTTAAGACTATGGGCTAACAACCTTTGGGTTTTTTAAAAGGTTAAGTCTCTAGGATTTGAACTTCTAACTCTTTTTGAATAGATATGGGGTCATTTTAGTGAAAAAGGTGTCAGGGCACCCAGAGTTATTACCGTAGGGCTTTCTTAATGAAATTGTGTTTTTAAGACTATGGGCCAACCTTTGGGTTTTTTAAAAGGTTAAGTCTCTAGGATTTGAACTTCTAACTCTTTTTGAATAGATAAGGGGTCATTATAGTGAAAAAGGTGTCAGGGCACCCAGAGTCATTACCGTTGGGCTTTCTTAATGAAATTGTGTTTTTAAGACTATGAGCTAACAACCTTTGGGTTTTTTAAAAGGTTAAGTCTCTAGGATTTGAACTTCTAACTCTTTTTGAATAGATATGGGGTCATTATAGTGAAAAAGGTGTCAGGGCACCCAAAGGAAGACAGAGTGACGCTTTATACGGGGATGAACGAGAATAGAGAACAGCTGAATAAATGACGAGTTAAACACAATATGAGGACGGAGCCTTTATTTGTACGACTTTTCGCTTATTACAGCTTTTTCAAGTACTTGAAAAAACTGTAATAAGCGAAACGTCGCACAAATAAAGGCTCCGTCCTCATATGGTGTTTAACTCGTCAGTCTTGTCGGCAACTGCCAGTTTCATGAAAAAGCTGAATAAATATAACAAGTAAATCAGGAAAAACATTGATAAAGTCTTGATATTTTCAATGTTTATGTTATTGACAACCATGACTTGTTTCATGTTTTCAATATCTACCAAGAATTCTTTGAATGTTTTCCTTGTATAAATAAAATTATCTGGATATTATAGAAAATATTCAATATCAATGGTCCCTGAAGTAAAATTGTATTCATACAAGGCATGTATTTAAACACTAATTCAAGAGGTAGTGGAGAGTATATGTATTATGCTTATTTCGGATATGATCGACATCCTGTGTTAATACTAGCTGTTACCCTTCAATCAAATGTGTAAATCTCCTATAGCTACAAAAGATTTAATCCTATCTTGATTAACCTTCTGAATTGAATATTCCATTTCTATCTATTCTGTTTAGTGATTTTATTCAGGTGACTACATCTCTTGTGGTAGACATCTTGGATAATCTGGTCTGATAATTTGAAAGGAAGATGTATTTATGTTTACAAGAAGAAACAGAAAGTAATTTCGTTCATCTAATTGAATTTGAATTCACAGTCATGTAATCGGCTTTAGTGTAGTTTTTTCCGTACATGAGTATTAGTGTTCAGAATAACGCACATAATATGCTAGGAGTTAACAGGATTTGTATGAAATCTTAAAGCGACATCTTTGGGAGGGAAGAGAGGTTATACATGTATGTATTTATTCATACGTGTGTATCCATCTACTTATAGATAGAAATGAGTGGAGAGTGATTGTGTATAGATGATAGTGTTATGCAAAGAAGGGATGGGCGGGGGATGGGAGATGGGGGATGGGGGATGGGGGATGGGGGATGGGGGATGGGGGATGGGGGATGGGGGATGGGGGATGGGGGATGGGGGATGGGGGATGGGTAGGGTTTGCTTATATATGAACGATATTTTGACGCAGCCCGAAGGATTTTCTCTCCATTTTCTCTTTTTCTGCATGGAGGGAAGGAGAGGGAGCAGGCGCCGATTAAGTAGAGCGGCTTTGCGGGGGATGTACTGTGTCTTGCTACATTTCTTCTCTTCCAGAACAGTAGGCGGGATACAGGGATGACCCGTCATCCACGAGGAGCTAAGATAAGACGTGGGGAAAGGGTGGTGGATGGGAGTGGAGTACGTAGGATAAGGTACGTGCATTTGAGTTGGCTATTTCCCTTATAAGGTCGAAAATTTCTTGGTATATAGATAGGCAGGTTCATGTATTTGTAAATCTACTTATTGATTGATTGGATTATCAAATGATTGGTTAGTTTGCCTATCTATTTTCACATGCAGTGAATTACTCTATTTCTTTGCAAATGTACTTATGTGTTTATTCATTTATCTATTTATTCAGTCATTTATTCTTACATTTGTTTTGTTAATCTATGCATTCATTTACTCATTGACTTATTTACTTACTCATCATTTAGATAACAATAAATTTTTCCATCCCTTGGAGTCTGGCCACTTTATTGAAGGTCATCTACCAGCATGTTTTGCTTCAAAAACCAAAACAGCAGCTAAATGCACTTTTCTTGTTCAACCATGAATTCAGTAAATGTTCTCTTGTATTTACAAAAATAGCAAGAATCTCGTTAAGAAACTATATTGGTGCTAAAAAAGTAATACAATATGTGTGTATCTGTCTACCTATCTATATCTATCTATCTATCTATCTATCTATACATATATATATATATATATATATATATATGTATATAATTTATATATGTATATATATGAGTATATATATATATATATGTATATAATATATATATATATATATATATATATATATATATATATATATATAAGGGGAAAACATGCAGAATTTTTAGAGAATGAAGATTAATATGTTGGCATTAAGTGAAACTAAATTGAAAGGAAGGGATGATTTTGAGTTTGAGAGTGTAGTGGGGAGGGTGTTGGAAGTGAGTAGATGAAGAGGAAGGGAAGGGATGGTTGTACTAGTGAGGAGGTAGGTAAGCGAGTGGTGGAATTGATGATGTTTCTACAAGTTTAATGTGGATAAAGGTGAATCTGGAAAGGGAGACGTGGATCTTTGGAGGCACATAAGGGCCAAGTAGTAAGAAGAGTGTAGAGGAAAGGGAAGCTTTTTGGACAGGTTTAAATAAGTGTATAGAGTTTTGGTAGGAATGTCAATGTAGTAGTATTGGGAAAGCTCAGTGCTAGAATATGGAAGGAATTAGTAGATGGTGATGTTGGGAAGTGTGGAGTGCCAGGTAAAAATCATAGTGGAGAGTTAATGGTGGACATGTGTTTAGAAAGCGAATTAATGATAGTATAACTACAAATGGGAGAGGGTGGTGGATAGAAAGGGGGTTGATAGGGCACTACTAGGGTAGTGGTATCCATAATAGGAGTAGTAAGAGTTTAGGATATCCATTGTTTAATGGGAGAGAGTGTGGGAATATCTTTTTTTTTTTTGTGGAAAGTAAGTGGGGACTGGAGGATAGATGAAGTAAGAGGACAAGAGTGGAACATAGACAAGTGCTTGGAATGAACTGTTTGAATGATAAATAAAAGGTGATGGATAGAAGGGTGGTTGATAGGGCACTACTAGACTACGTAGCGGTATCCAAAATAGGAATAGGAAGAGTTTTGAATGACAATTTTTTATGAGAGAGAGGGGGGGATATAATTTTTTTTTTTTTTTTTTTTTAAGTTAGTGGGGAGTGGATGATAGGTGAAGAAAGAAGACAAGAGTGGAACATAGACAAGTGCTTGGAATGAACTGTTTAAATGAGAAATAAAAGGTGATGGATAGAAGGATGGTTGATAGGGCACTACTAGACTACGTAGTGGTATCCAAAATAGGAGTAGGAAGAGCTTTGGATGACAATTTTTTATGAGAAAGAATGGGGGAATATCAGATTTTTTTTTTTTTTTTCTTTTTTTTTTTAAGTTAGTGGGGAGTGGACAAAGAAAGAGAACAAGAGTGGAATGAACTGTTTGAATGATAAATAAAAGGTGATGGATAGAAGGGTGGTTGACAGGGCACTACTACACTACGTAGTGGTATCCAAAATAGGAGTAGGAAGAGTTTTGGATGTCCATTTTTTATGGGAGAGAGTGGGGGAATATCAGACTTTTATTTTTTTATTTTTTGAGGAACGTAAGTGGGGAGTGGAGGATAGGTGAAGAAAGAGGACAAGGGTTAAACATAGACAAGTGCTTGGAATGAGCTGTTTAAATGGGAAAGAAAATTGACAGGAGTACAAGGAGAAGCTGAGAGAAGTGTAGGAGGTCATGTGGTAGAAGTAGGTGTGGAAAAGTAATGGGGGTGTTTTAAGAGGGAAGTTACAGGATATGCAAATTTTTTATATGGAATAAAGAGGATGGGAGGGAATAGAAAGAAGGGTAGTGAGTGGTGGGATGATGAGTTGAAGACAGTAGTAGAAGAGAAGAAGCGATCATTCACGGACTGGTTGCAAAGTAGGATGAGAGAAAAGTATGAGAAGTATAAAGAAAAAATTGAGAAACAAAACAAAAGATAAATGAGGCAAAAAGAACAGCAGATGTAAAACGGGGAGGCAACTGACAGAAAATTTTAGAAGCATTAAAAAGATAATTTGAAAAGAAATCAGGAGAGGAAGGGGAGGAAAATCAAGTAAAGAAGAAAAGGTGAAAGGCGCAGATGAACAGATCTTAACGGAAGAGGAGGTGGTAACGGGGGAGGGGCAGAGTATTTTAGAAAGCTGTTGAATGTGGAGGAGGATAGTGAGGGATTGGTGGTAGCAGTGGGAGGCGTTAAGAAAATGACGGTGATGGGGGAGGAAATCGAAGGAGAAATAACAAAAGATGAGGTGAGAATAGCTCTGAAAATTATGAGAACAGGTATTGCACCTGGGCTAGATGGGTGTCATGCAGAGTGTCTAAAGTAGAGGTACAATAATAGGGGACTGGCTAATGAGGTTGTTTAATGTGTGACTAAGGAAGGATCGAATGCTGTAGGACTAGAGGAGTGTTTGTATAGTTCACTTTATAAGGGAAAAAGGAACAAATGTAGATGTAGTGGTTACAAAGGGATTAATTTGTTGAGTGGTGTTGGGAAGGCTTATGGGAGGGTTATAACTGAGATTATTAGGAGAGAAACAGAGGGACTGATGAGGAACAGTATGGGTTTAGGACAGGTAGGGGTTGCTTGGGTCAGATTATTGTGGTAAGGCAGACACGAGAGAAAGCTTCAGGAAAAAGTAAGGATTATTATTTCTTTATGGATTTGGAATAAGCTTATGACAGGGTAGACAGGACGGCACTATTTTTTCTTTTTAAGATATATGGGATTAGGAGAAAGCTGGTAATGGCAGTGTATATATTTATATATATATATATATATATATATATATATATATGTATATATATATATATACTGTATATATATGTATATGTATATATATATATATATATATATATATATATATTACGAGAGTAATAGAGCCTGTGCTAGAATGGTAATTGGAGAGAGTTTAAAGTAAAGGCGGAACTGCGTCAGGGATGTGTCATTTTGACGTGGCTGCTCAATGTGTAAATGAATGGGGTTGTGAGTGAGGTAAAACCGAGGGTAATGGGTGGGGGACGGGAGATGGTTAAACGAAATTGAGAAAAATGGGGGATGAGTCGGTTGTTTCCTGATGACACTGCAATTGTGGCAGGATCAGAGGAAGTTATTTAGTGAGGGAGTTTAAAAAAGTATGCAATAGGAGAAAGTTGACGGTAAATATGGGTAAAAACAAGGTGATGAGATGTGCAAGGACAAAGGATGGCAGTAAAATTAAAATAAATCTAAAAGGAAAAAGATTGGAGGAAGTGGATAAATTTATATATATATATATATATATATATGTATGTATATATATATATATATATACATATATATATATATATATATATATATATATATATAAATATATATATATATATTTGTGTATAGAGGTGAGGTGGCAAAATGAAATGTTAAGGGTAGAGTATGGAGCTTTATTCAGAACCAGACGTTTCGACCGCCTGGGCCGGTCTCAGTGGGAGGCCTAAGAGGTCGAAAAGGGTGGGTCGGAATAAATCTCCATACGCTAGCCTTAAAGTTTGGTTTTGCCACCTCACCTCCATATTTGTTTGTCTTTACATATATATACATACATATATATATATATATATATATTTTTAATTCCCCTCCTTCGAGCGATTCTCAGTCTCGTTTGCGATGGTACGGAATTAAGAGTGATATGTGGTTGGAAAATATATATATATATATATATATATGTGTGTGTGTGTGTGTGTGTGTGTGTGTGTGTGTGTGTGTGTGTGTGTGTGTGTGTGTGTGTGTGTGTGTGTGTGTGTGTGTGTGTGTGTGTGTGTGTGTGTGTGTGTGTGTGTGTGTGTGTGTGTCGTATAATATATATTAAGAGATATTTTTCCTTAACCGAACTAAATTGACTAGTGGTGTTGAAATATAATACGGAAGTCGTCAGTTGCTATGTAAGTTTTGTGTTGGATTAATCATTATACTGCTCAGTAGTTTTTTCACGTTGAATGAAACTGCTACATATTCAATGTATATACCAATTTATTCATTGATGAACAATGGCCGAGTCATCTGAACTGCTTTAGTAAACTATATTTTTTAAATTCTAATTTTCGTTCGTAAATACGTATTAGTTGCTTTAGTCCAAAATTCATTAATCAACTAATATAGATAAAAAAAGATAACTTTACTTGTCTTTTATGACCAAAAATACTTGCAGGCATGCTAAATCCACAATGAAATCTATTGCACTCTCGATACCTATGTCCAAGACTACTACCACTATAGCACTTACAAATGCAGCTGATCGTGTATTCTTGCTTACATACATTTACAAATGAGCCCGTTTAAATGCGGAGGAGAACGAAGTTTTCGAAGCTGAATAAACCATGTGCCTCTGCTTATCATTCATTTCAGTGATAAACGTACGGCAGAATAGCTGTGTTCGAAAAAAAAAGAACGATGCATCTCGTTTTATTTCAGAGACCTTCGTGTTGGACAAACGCACAGCCGAGTTCTAGGGTCATTTCAATTTGTGCCTTGCCTCGACGACCGTATGGCTTGGTCAATGATCGTGGAGCGTGTGGTCGAGCTCACCTTGGTTCGAGTTCTTTGGTTTTATGAGCTTTTTGTGTGGTCTCAATTTAGCCTCTGCCTATTTTATCTTGATGAATACACTTCGGAATGCGAAGTACTGCAGCTTCGTAAAACTCTAATAAGCCTTCCTGGCCTGGGAAAAGAGAGGTTTCTCTTGCTAGTAAACGTTACTCTTTCCTAAAAAAAAAAAAAAAAGAAAAAAAAAGAAAGGCAGGAATAATTGGATATGAATTATACACATACTGTAGAGCTAGGCCACTCAGTCTAAGGATGTGATACTGTAGTTTCTAGAATGATGAAACATTATCGTACATAATATTCTACGGGCATAATATTTATTGTTTATCTATTAACAAAAGTGTAAATACATTGTATAAAAACAATGATTATATTTCTCTGATAAAAACAATTATAGAGAAATGGTAACTAAGTGCAACATATTTCATAGCAATTGGTTCATTTTTTGCTTTGATATGGTGCGCTAGCAATATGTGTGAATCTGATGAGCGAAACCTAAACGACTTTATAAACTAGCGGCTTTTGAGTGAATTTACTATAGAAAGCTTGATGAATATAAAACATTATTATATAATATGTATATGTATATGTATATGTATATGTATATGTATATGTATATGTATATGTATATGTATATGTATATGTATATGTATATGTATATGTATATGTATATGTATATGTATATGTATATGTATATGTATATGTATATGCATATGTATATGTATATGTATATGTATATGTATATGTATATGTATATGTATATGTATATGTATATGTATATGTATATGTATATGTATATGTATATGTATATATGTATATGTATATGTATATGTATATGTATATGTATATGTATATGTATATGTATATGTATATGTATATGTATATGTATATGTATATGTATATGTATATGTATATGTATATGTATATGTATATGTATATGTATATGTATATGTATATGTATATGTATATGTATATGCATATGTATATTTATATGTATATGTATGCAAAGTAGATCACTTGCAAAAAGAAACTAACGAAGCAGAGCGCTTTCGTATATTACATCTTCAGTGCAAAAAGTGTTGTACATATATATATATATGTATGTACATGTACATTATATACTCAAGTACATGTATATGTATCAATATTTGTCTATGTAGCTTACGCATGTACATGATATGATCCTTATTCGATCCTAACTCTAATACAGCCTGATTGCAAAATATTTCTGTCCTTGTGTGGAACCATATATGAATTGTTTTAGAACTTTTT
>NC_134796.1:7855530-7863030 GCF_046742065.1 Oratosquilla oratoria | reverse complement strand
CAGAGTTTGGGAGAGTATGTGATAGAAGAAAGCTAAAGATAAATGTGGGTAAAAGTAAGGTGATGAGATGTACAAGGGGTGAAAGTGGCAGTAGACTGGAAGTGAGCATTAAGGGAGAGCGACTGGAGGAAGTGGATAGTTTTAGATACTTGGGTGCAAATGTGGCAGGAAAAGGTGGAGTGAAGGTGGAGGTAGAATGTAGATTGAGAGAAGCGAGTAAATGCCTTGGTGGATTGAAGAGTGTAATGAGGAATATACATTTGGGAATGGATGCTAAGAGGAGACTGTATGAAGAAGTGATTGTGCCAAAAGCACTATGTGGGGCAGACACATGGAACATAAGAGAGGAAGAGAGAAGGAGTTTGAATGTGTTTGAGATGAGGTGTCTGAGAAGTATGATGGGGGTTACTAGGCTAGATAGAGTGAGAAATGAGGAGGTGAGGAGAAGAACGGGGGTGGAAAAGGAGCTGGGAGATAGGGTTGATGAATGAGTATTAAGATGGTTTGGACGCATGGAAAGAATGAGTGAAGAAAGACTAGTAAAAGAGGTATGGAAGGCAGATGTGGAGGGAGTGAGCATGAGGAGACGTCCTAGGATGAGGTGGATGGATGGGGTGAAGGGGGCTTTGGGGAAGAGGGGAATGTCTGTTGAGGAA
Source organism: Oratosquilla oratoria (assembly GCF_046742065.1). Lineage (NCBI taxonomy): Eukaryota > Metazoa > Arthropoda > Malacostraca > Stomatopoda > Squillidae > Oratosquilla > Oratosquilla oratoria. The sequence continues at coordinate 7,862,374 of NC_134796.1, read as the reverse complement.
GGACGGGAGAGGACAGAAGATAGGGGTGAATGGAGAATGGTTGTATATGGATGATATTGTGATGCATGAAGTGGAATGGGGGGTGAGGTAGTATGTGTGAGCAAAATTTGACGCAGCCCGAAGGGATTTCTACCCGTCTTCTCCTTTTATGCATGGGGGGACGGAGAGGGGGGGGGGTCGCCGATTTAATGAAGCGGCCTTGCTGTGGATGTGCTGTGTCTTCCGACACTGCTTCTGACCCAGGGCAGTGGACAAGGTGCAGGGATGACCCGTCATCCAGGAGGTGCTAAGATGGGAGGGAGGGTGGAGGGGTGTGGAGTGTATTCAGGGATGGAATGGGTGGGAATCATTTCATGCCTTTCCCTTTTTGGCTACCTCCCTTGTAAGAGGGAAAAAGCCTTGTTATATGTATGTATGTATGTATGTATGTATGTATGTATGTATGTATGTATGTATGTATGTATGTATGTATGTATGTATGTATGTATGTATGTATGTATGTATGTATGTATGTATGTATGTATGTATGTATGTATGTATGTATGTATGTATGTATGTATGTATGTATGTATGTATGTATGTATGTATGTATGTATGTATGTATGTATGTATGTATGTATGTATTAAAATTATGTTACACATTCATTTCTTAAGTGTTTGCTTCTTAAAGCTTTCGAAGCACCGTCTGTTGTATTCCAAAGCATGGAGGAGATATTCCCTCTGTTTAGGGTCTGTGCCGATGACATTGGCAAAATCACTCATCATCTTAACTCCACGCTCAGCGATGTCTTTCACTACCCTGAAGTTTCTCACATATTCCAAGTCTTTCTTGCAGTCCTCCTTCTATGGCCATGATTCAACCCGATCCAGGAGCAGTCAGGTCCAATGCTGAGAATATCTAACCAAAGGTGAGATTTCGGGTCAATGAGATCTACTACTGTGGTTTTGGCTGTCACTTTCTGAAACACAGGTTTTCCCATTCTGGCTTCTGAGTGGGATGCAGCTGAGCGGCAATGTCCTGTTTCTGTTTGCCACTCAGCCTGCTGCTGAAGAGCGCGAATGGCACGGCATTCTGTGTCAAGTACCACTTGTGATATTTCATCTACTGAAGAACTGCTTCAGCAACCTTTGTGTTTGACCTTTGTACCTCAGCATGTCCTGGATGACCTGAATATCATTCACAGGAGCATCTGCACTAGATGCTGACATCATCCACATTGTTATGTAGAACAGCGTCAGGAAGATGTTGAGTTGTTCCAGCTTTGCAACAGTCTCTTCATCACACTCAAGTTGGTCACAAAACATTAGGATATTCAAGGAATACAAGTTCCTGGCCATCCATCTGGCCTGATGAATGGACCCTGATCGACTCCAGTGAATCCCACGGGTGTGTGTGCCTCCAAGAACAATCACTGTGAACTCTGCCATTTTTCTTGTAGTAAGCTCAGGGTAGCTTCTCAGATATGAGGATATCATGAAGTATTTCCTCAGAATCCTTCTTCTTTTTCCTAAGCCACTTGCTTCTGATCATCAGGGTTTTAGGGATATCTGTTGTCAGTTTCCACCCACACACCCTTGAAGTGTCTGAACCAGGGATTCTCTAAACCCTTCACCTTGCCAAACAGCTTTTCTCAGACTACTCCAACTAGCACCTCCAAGTTGTGGTATCTGCACGGCAGGTAAAACACCTTAGTGCTCATCTTTTTTTTTCGAGCAGTTTCCCTGTATACTCCATTGTTACTGGATGCAGTGTCAAAATCAAGGGCGGTCATGACATCTGGAAGCCTCATGTCTCAAACAAGTCCATTGATGCCTCAGCTTGAGCTGTGCCTGTTGAGGTGTCGATGACAGGTACTACCATTAAGTTCCCTTCAGGATAGGCAGGTGGTTCAGACACGAGCACAGCTAAAGTCTTTGAGGTGGTCCCAGGTTCACTACCCAGGATGTCTCTGAGCACCTTCCCATCCCATCCCAGTCATGTAGCTCTGGCTGATGTTCGTGGACAGCTTTCTGTTACAACGTGTTGTTAATCTAGAAATTATGAGCTTGTCTAGATCAGCCCCACCAACTTTCAAGGTGGCAGAAACTATGGCAGTTAACTTGATTGTCAGACAAGCCAAGACGATCAGCTGTATTTTAGATGGCATCACATTCCATGATTCTCCTGGGGAATGTCAAAGTCACGGTGTCTTCATGGTAAGAACATTCAGGAAGAGGATGTTGGTAATCCATATCCTCTGTATTAGCGTCAGTGTCACTGAAATCACCCCAGGTAATGTCATCCACGTGTGTAACTGCCTCTTATTATGCTGCAGCTGCAAAATAATACAATGTGGTAAGCAAGTAATACTGCAAAATAATACAATGTAGTATGCATGTAATATTGCAAAATAATAAAATATGGTAGGCATGTAGAAATTCCAACTTCTTGTGATATTCAAAAGTATGATTAATAAAAGTATGAAAGTATGATTACCTCGTTATCGCCGCTGTAGTTGCCTCTCAATCCGACCTACTTGTTGCTGGGATCTTGTCTCAAAGTTCTTGTCATGACCCGAAATGCAATCTTTCCTCTCAGTCCTATGGTCCTGGTAGAACTTGATGTACTCATCTTTCATCTCCCTGGATAACAGTCTGTTGCTCTCTATATCCTGGACAGCATCTGGAGCTCCTGTTTCAAACAGGGTGTCCGATTTCAAGACCAATGCACTCCTCTTTCCTCCAGGGTCACTTGCTCTTCATTTTCTTTTCATCGATACTCTGTTTTGTCATGAAGTTTCACGAAGAGCTTCGTGCAGTTCTGTCTGTTCATTGTCTTGATCCTAGCCATCTGTCAGAATGGAATAATAGATTGATAGCTCCAACCGTTTCATAGGCAAGGTCTTGAACCATGGGTTTTCCTGTATTTTCTAGTCAACTTTGGAGATAAAGTACTGAAATGCTTGTCTCTTGGTGAGAAGCTGGGAACCACTGATGCAAGCTGAAGACGCTAGCAACTGAGCCATACATGGTGCTATACAAGGACTGTAAAAGTCCCCGAGCACACTTTACATAGCTACAGAAGACGTATGTAGAGTGTGCTCGGGGATATATACAGTCCTGTTGTAGCATCGTACATGGCTCAGTTGCTAGCGTCTTGGCTTCGTGATTATGCACACACAGGTGAGGGTTCGAATTCCTAGGCAAAGCTTCTACAGTTTCAATCTGCCTTAAACATACACAATATATATATATATATACATATATATATATATATATGTATATATATAATATATATATATATGTATATATATATATATATATATATATATATATACACTGTATGTATATGTATTGGTGATTGACCATAGTTATATAAATTCTTTTATTCATGCCCATTTGTTATAGTGCAGTAACTTTTTCTTCACGGTGAGAATGTTAAAGGCCTAAGAATATAAACAAAAAGATATATGTGGTTGCTAAAACAAATTCACTACATGTGCACGAGAAATGTATCTACAATCTACATTTATTTCGACCCCAGGAAAGGCAGCCGATTGTGCTGAAGGCAATGTCTTTTGGAATGTGTCATGTATTGCACAGCTTTTATGACATCCACAGAGAACAACAGATATGCATTACTTCACCCAGCACCGCATCAGTCCCTCTCTCAGCCGCAACACTTGCAATAATTCAGAAAACCTTTAAAAATTCATGGCGGTCCTCTAAAATGTCTCCTTTTTTCTCTCCTTCTTGCCTACACTCAAACTATACACATATAAGCCTATGCATTACCCATGCATACAATTACACAAACTCCTCCGTGCATACGTAGGGTTTCGTTTGTTTGCTTCATTGTTTCTTTGTTTCTTTGTTTGTTAGTTTCTTATTTGTTTGTTTGCTTGTTTATTTGTTACTTTCTTTTTTGTATTATTGTTCGCTCATCTCTGTGTGTGTGTGTGTGTGTGTGTGTGTGTGTGTGTGTGTGTGTGTGTGTTTGTGTGAGTGTGTGTGTGTGTGTGTGAGTGTGTGTGTGTGTGTGTGTGTGCACGCGTGTGTGTGTGCGTGTGTATGTGTGTGTGTGTGTGTGTGTGTGTGTGTGTGTGTGTGTGTGTGTGTGTGTGTGTGTGTGTGTGTGTGTGTGTGTGTGTGTGTGTGTGCGTGCGTAGATGTGAGAATCGGTTGGTTGAAATAAACTTGTATTCAAGTTTTTGTGTAAGAATATAGTCACTTCTTATGTGCACAAGCTTATTTATACGTATGGGGCCAATTCTTTCTACATATACGAGTATTTTCTGTAATCAATATACCATCCTGCTGATGCATACATAAGTACAAACATGTGTGCCTACTAAGATTTCTTTTATATATTATACTGGTCAACCACCCGAGCGTTGCTGCGAGTTCGTGAATAATCCCTAACCTAATCATACCATACCTAACCTAACCCTTAACCCTAACCAAAATATTTCTTAAATGAAATATAGCTTTAAACACTCCCCCTACCAGATGTGTGTCCCCCTACCCGAAGGTTGGGAGACCCTAGTTTGAAAATACATGCATACACAAACACAAATATCATGTGCACATTCTTTTGCATGCGTGTGTGAGTGTGTGTGTGTGGATTGACAATAAATGCCTACAGCTAAAAGGTGAAGAATTTATTTTAATCAAATATATCTTTAAATACTACCCCTTCCAGGTGTGCGCCCCCCCTCCCAAAGTTGGGAAACCTAGTTTGAAAATACATGCATACACAAACACAAATATCATGTGTACACATTCTTTTGTGTGCGTGTGTATGTGCATGTGTGTGTGTGTGTGGATTGACAATAAATGTCTAGAGCTGTAAGGTGAAAAAATGTATCTAGTTTATTTATCTTCATAATATATATATATAGTTATAGGAGTTTATCTGCAAAAACGTAGGAGTTTGTGGATGAACTTTCCACCCGCACAAAAAAATATATGAAAATAACCAATATTTCAACATTTGGTAAAATCATACAATAATTTTCCATAAACATGCTTTCTTCTTACAAAAGCTATCATGGTTTGTGGCAACATTGATTTCACAAATGTAAATAATATTTATGGATACATACAATGGTTTGTTTAATCGTATTAATTCTTAAGTCACAAAAAATACTACTCAACTTTAGGGGATACTACATAAACCTCCTAGCTTTAACCCTTAACCCTAACCAATTTTTTTTTCCGAAATGGAATATAGTTATCCAAGTGCCTGGAATGATAGGGGTCCATCTCTAAAACCCTAGGAGGAGTTCGTGTACAAACAAACAAACAAACAAACAAACAAATAAACAATCAGACAGACAGACAGAGGCTATTACTTTATTATAATAGATATATGTTGAATTTGTATTTCATTCTGATACACACAATCCCCTTGACCTAGATATCCTTCACGTAACACCAAATATCTCGTTTAATCCAGTCCTTCTCTGGCCTTCCTCTAAGCTAAGAAAAATCGTTTGGTCTTACCAGGGATAAAGTTCATAAAAGGAAGGTATTTCCTTTAGCCATCTTGGAATTAATCGAATTTATAGAATTATTTAACCACTTTCAGGGCAAAAATTCTACTAAGCTAAACCAAATGGCTTGGTGTTAGCCTAGATAAAACTCTTATTGAGTGAATTTGCTCTCTTGGTCTGCATAAATTGAATTGAAATAGTTCAGTTATAAGATCATCTTTTTTATTTTTTTTTATTACTGCTTCTAGATTCTTCTAAACGAAGTATTGACATGTGTTAGTCACAATGATATACTAAAAAGATAATTCCGTACCTCTGGGTAATAAAGATCTAAAAACGCCTCAATAATATCTCCTCTGTTTATTCTCTTTCTTGTGTGAAATACTGTCTGTATATGTTTTATATAACTATTTTTTATCAACTTTGGGAATATATTTAGGAACCAGAATTATGCAGCTAGCTTTTAAGATTAGAGAATATTCTTTCCTGAAAAAGGAACGTTGGTTACTTTAATATATTCTCCTCTTTTAATTTATTTATAGATTTATTTACTTATCTTTTTATTTATTAATTTATTTTGTTTATATAATTGTTTGTTTATTTATTTGTTTGTTAATTTATTTTATTCATTTCATTATTTGTTTATTTGTTCGTTTGTCTATATTTAAATATTCATTTGTTTATATATTTGTTTGTTTATTTACTTATGTTGTTTCTTTATTTATTTAATTTCTCTTCATAACTCTACCTCTACGTTGTCCTTGAGAATAAACATGTTGGTTATTGGCAGCACAATACTTCTCCCGGGAACCGGCGCCCTACCGGGATTCCTACAACGCCTCGTAATACAACCTTCCTCAGGGAAGACTGGATGTGCTCCTCTCCTCACCTTGATATTCATGAGCTGGTCCCCGCGCTGAACTCCCACCCCCACTCCTACTCCGAACGAGTTTAAGGGGAAGTGCCCGGGGAAGGGGGGATCACTCGGGCGAATGAGGTTCTTCCATTGGGTGGATGTAGGGTGCAAAATTGAATGGGTGTCCGCGATGCATTTGTTGTCTAATAAACAAGGCGAGAATGTCGAGGGGGCATCCCGCCTCCAACAACGTAACGAACTGTGTAGGTGTTAGAACAGGAGACACGAGTTTTTTTTTCAGTTGAACAAAATCCTCTGGCTGAGGGGCTGGTAAGGGTATGCAAGTGTTTCCTATCGGACTCCGGAGGACAGTGACACGTTACCTGAAATAGAATCTATTGTTTGAATGGTGGGCTAAATACAAGGCTGTTTTATTTAGTAATATAGAATCTTCTTGTTCTTTTCTTCCTCATTGAAGATAATTATACAAGATTAAGAGTGTCTGTCTACCGAC
>NC_134796.1:7830530-7845530 GCF_046742065.1 Oratosquilla oratoria | reverse complement strand
TGGATCGATCCCCGTAGATTTTCTTGGACACACTATCTCCTCCACTGGTATTTCACCACTGAGTAGCATGTATGATACTATCCACCAGTTCCCGAAGTCATCCATCAAGAGACAACTGAAGCAGTTCTTAGGTATGATAAACTTTTATAATCGCTTCATCCCTAAGTGTTCCCTCATGTTACAACCTTTGGAAAATTAAGTCCTTACCCCCGACGAATGAAACACACTGCATGGAATGACATAGGGTAATCATTTAAGTCCAGCTGATTCGTCGTGGTCTGTCGCTTAGGGGAGCGGTATCTTTGCTTAGGCCCTTCAAGGGTCTTAAGGCTGTCTTCAGACAATTGATTGAGATCATAAGAGGTAAGGAAGCCCTCCGGTTCGGACAAGGGCTTCCAGGATTCCGGAAGCGGGATTCCGAAATTTGGCCATATCATTGCAATAGATGATATTTGTGTATCTATATATTAACTGATTTATTCATTTATTCATATGTTTTTCCTTCTTGTACATATATCTATATATATTATTAATGTATGCATAAATATTCATATATGAATATGTGTATATATATTGCAAATGAATCACAGTGAACACGTGATTAAAGATATATGCAGAAACCAGTGGGAAATTTATCAAACGTTGATGGAACGTTTTAGTCTTTTTAATACATATTCAGGGATACAATAAATACATTAAACGTATGACATAGATATGCATAAGAAGAATACAAAAGGAATTAAGAGAAGTCCCTTGTGAAATAGCTCTGCACGGATTGTCAGGGTAAAATTTTACCATGACTGAATAATCTTTTAATGGAAAATTTCTTTAGTGTTTACAATCCCATACGCATGTTCATATTGTATTCAAATGATCTTCTGATGTAACTGGATTCTATGATGTCCCTATCCATACTGTAATTACAAAAAAAAATGTTCCAATTAATATTATGATCATTGTCTTTTAAATTTAAAAATACCTCACTAGAACACTTGTCAGGTTCTTATATCATATTCGTGTTGGTTCCTCCTTATTTTCAAATCAATCCTAGTTTGATATAACTTAAGTTTGCAATCGTTACCTGGAATGAGGTATACACACCCATCCCTTTCCCTTGTTAAATTTTCAATTAAGAGGCTCTTATATACATTCTTGATTTTAGATACCACCAGGATATATAAAATGCTTACGATGCGAATAAGACTAAATAGGTTTTTCATGGAATGAAATTACTAAAACAAGATTTTCCCTAATTATTCCCCCGGAGTTTTGATATAAAAGGATTTCCTTACTGTATGCTGTGTTATATGTAAAATTCAGTAGTGTCCGTCACACACACGACAGAGAAAATTGTACATTGTTAAGGGTGGCATTAAGTTTACATCGCGACTTGTCCCATATGTAAACTTCAATGATGTCCGTTACTCTATCCATTATACCCTGTGTTGCAAGAACTACAAACAAACAACAAAGCCACACGCTTAATAAAGTTGGAACTTGGCTCCAGAAATAAATATTCACGTATGACCAGCGGCATGTTGCATACTCAAGAGTAAGAATTCATAAGCATTTATTCTTCGATATATATATATATATATATATATATATATATATATATATATATATATATATATTTATATATATATATATATATATATATATATATATTAAAAATCTCTGCTTACCATGAAATCCTATACGGTTTTGTCAAAGCACTTTTTCAACCAAAAAAATTTATTCAAATTTCATCAGACTGGCTCACGAAATTGATCGGAAAGTAGTGTTTGTAAATTTCGACAATATATGTTAGCGATAATTTCAATATTACTAAATACTATGAGAATTCACTCCAATTTCGAAAACACGGCCAAAAACCGGAGTGAGCTATGAAAATAAAGTATTTATTGATACCTTACCATCTCAGGTTTATATAACAGAGTACCACATTTGGAGAATTTCTCTATCACTATGATGACGTTTGATTTATGCCGAAAGTACCCGGACCGTCAAAAATGACAGGAACTTCGCTTAGAGTAGGACCTGCGGAATATCCATGGTTATTTTACTTGTGCGAGAACTGTACTTTTGGTTCCCTGTACTTATGTACAGTTCTGTACATTTTTATCAATTTTAGTTATTCTTTATAATCAACCATATTAATTTTTTCTCAAATGTATTCATTTGTTCTTGTATTGGTGAGCAGCTATTCCTAGCATCTATAATGATACAGTAATATAACATGAAATTTCAAGTAAAACTGTTCCAGAGGAGATTTCAGGCGAATTCTGTCGGCGACTTCGGTCGGTGACTTTAGTCGGCGAGTTCACGACGGCGAGTTCACGACGGCGAGTTTGGTCAGCAAATCTGGTCATCGGGTTTAATCAACGAGCTTACTCGGCGAGCTCGGCGAGTTTAGTTGCCGAGTTTGGTTGGCGAGTTTGGTCAGCAAGTTCAGTCTGTATTTGTGTGTGTGTGTGTGTGTGTGTGTGTGTGTATGTGTGTGTGTGTGTGTGTGTGTGTGTGTGTGTGTGTGTGTGTGTGTGTGTGTGTGTGTGTGTGTGTGTATCTCATATTTCAAGCCAACTCTGGTAAGTTGCAGTTCTAAGACATATTATAGTCTATGAGGGTATAACGAACCAACGTATATTACAAAATCATACACATAGATATACATATGTACATGTTTACCCAATACAATTAATGGGCACAACATTTAAGCCACGGATGGTAAGCATTATGGATGGGCTAATCAGTAGTTAACACGGATGGGGCATTGAGCGGGCAGCTGTCCCAGGTCAAAGGGTATCATGGAAAACAATCAGTATGCATCAAGCACGGACCAAACAGAGCAGCACACTCTTGCCAAAGAGAGATCATTGCTTACAGACCAATTTGCTGAAAATCCACGTCGGCCAGTCATTATCCAAGACACTCCCAGCATGGGAGAATTTGAGGAAAACGCCATGTAGACCGATTAGTGGATATCGCGGGCGGACCATTTGGTGAGCAGCACTAATTTGAAATTGTAGAGGTGCAGACTAGCTTGGTCAAACTATTCACCTCTTAACCAAATAGCAAGGAACCGAAGATTACAAAGTGTCTGTACATATATATATATATATATATATATATATGTATATATATATATATGTATATATATATATATATATGTATATATATATATATATATGTATATATATATATATATGTATATATATATATATATATATATATATACAAAAATAATCACAATAACGCGTGACTAAATAATATTGCAGAAACCACAGGAAAAATAAAGTCGTAATACTAAAGGTTTTTGTCTATTACGGCATCCTCAGAGTACAAGAAAGAGAAAATAGAACATAATATTTATACAGAAATCGGAAAACTTGGGAAAGGTTATAGCCACATAAAAGCTTCGTACAATATACATACACATTCATATACAAATGGAACTAATAATAAAATAATAAAACAATAAAGCAGTAAAACATACACATTCATATACAAATGGAACTAATAATAATAAAACAATAAAGCAGCAAAACAAGGGAGCATAACCATGTGGCCGAAACGTCCACAGGACATCTGGCACAATCAGGAGCCATGGTACTGCTTGACTATCCTATTAATTAAGAAATTGTCTAGTTTAAATAACCCTAAACTCAAATTGATATTGTTATCAAAATTGCTCTTAATAAAACTAGATTCAATGATGTTCCTTTCTAAAACAGAATTACAAACACATTTTTTTTAACACTGTTCCAGCCAATACTATGATTAGTGTCTGTTATATGTACAAAAACACCACTAGACATTTGGCCCGTCCTAATACTATATCTGTGTTGATTCATCCTAATATTTAAATCTTTACCAGTTTAGCGAATATAACAGGAGCTACAGTGTTTACAAGGAGTACTATAGACACATCCTACATTATCGCAAGGGGAATTTTCAATGAGGAGTTCTTTGATGGTACTGGTTTTGAAAATGACATTATGTTGAACTCCTTAAGGATGCGAGGAAGTCTTACTAGTAAGGGACACAAATCATAGTATTGACTGGAACAATGTTAAAAAAAAATTGTTTTTAATTCTGTTTTAGAAAGGAACATCATTGAATCTAGTTTGAGCACTTGGAAATAAGAAATAGGGGTGGCAGAAGTAAAGAGGCTAATGATGAGAACCGTGGGAATCTGCCCGTACCCAACTTAAAGTGTTCAAATGTCATAGAACAAAATCTCACCAACGCAGGCCTAAAACTGGCATTTAGCACGGGAGTAAAAATAAGCGACGTTGTGAGAAATTATATTAGAACCAAAATCAAAGACGAAGATAAATGTCTAGTTTACAGAATTCCTTGTAAAAGCTGCCCCGCTATTTACTATGGCGAAACTAGCAGAGGAATTCACAAGCGGACGATTGAACACAAAAATGACATCAAAGCCCACCTGACATCCAACTCATTAGTGGTACACATCGACAACTTTGGCCACCAGCCGGATTGAGAAAAAATAGAGGTGCTCCATAATGGACTTCACAAAAATGAAAGAAGGACAATTGAGGCAGCGTATATTACCTCGCACCCATGTGGCAATCATCGGGACGGTTTTGTCAAGTTGGCGGGGGTAGCAAGCGGCCTAATTATCCACGAGGCAAGACGAAAGCGAGATGGCAACAACATTGACCAGGGAGGAACGGGGTGAGCTGTGCGATTATATAAGTTGTCGTTGTCTTATTTGTGTATACTCTGAAGAAGTCCTAGTTAGACGAAACGTCAGAAATAAAACTGCAACGGATTCTTGACGTTTAAACTCACCACCCTACCATTCATATATGTATATGCATATATATATATATATATATATATATATATATATATATATATGTACATATATGTACAGCATATGTATATATATGTATATGTATATATATATGTATATGTATATGTATATGTATATGTATATGTATATGTATATGTATATGTATATGTATATGTATATGTATATGTATATGTATATGTATATGTATATGTATATGTATATGTATATATGTATATATACATGTGTGTATATATATATATATATATATATATATATATAGGCACATACATATACAAATATTTGTGCATGTATATGAATGTATATATAAGTGAATGTTAGGTTATATATTCATAATGGTATAATTATTGATAGTTATATACATTTAAGATTTTTTTTTAAATATATGAATATTTAAATGTTCTGAGATTAGTTTCAAACACTGATTTATATGTATGTCATACTGTACATGAAAAACAGTTCTTTATTGTTTTTGAATGTACTTTCAAATATCATACAAGAACGTACAGTCTGTCAGAAGAATCATCATGTGTGTGTGTGTGTGTGTGTGTGTGTGTGTGTGTGTGTGTGTGTGTGTGTGTGTGTGTGTGTGTGTGTGTGTGTGTGTGTGTGTGTGTGTGTGTGTGTGTGTGTAATAATAATAATAAAATAATAATGATAGGTTTATTGAGATAGCAGTGATACACTGACAATAATACAATTGGGCACTTTTATGAGTAATATAGTAATTATTAGAGTGATATGCTTAGTCTAAAATTTATGATGAGTTTATTGTGCGGACAATGGATGGAATGGCACTGTTCTTGTATCGGTCAGTTCTCGGCGCTCTGATGGGCTTGATTTTGTTTGAATGCCGAGTTGCATGGCGGGTGGGTGTGGTGGGAGGTGGGAGGAATTTTAATCAGTTGTGTGTGTGTGTGTGTGTGTGTGTGTGTGTGTGTGTGTGTGTGTGTGTGTGTGTGTGTGTGTGTGTGATTCACTTTCACCTTTTTTCACCTTGGTCTTTGGATCAGGTGTTGGACTCGTGATCGACAGGTATTTCCCACCCGGAAGAGAGCTCAGAGCTCGTATGACAGATCTATGGGTAATGCTTTGACCTTACGTGCACACACACACCCAACTACCCTCCCACGAGAGTTGGAGTAACGACTCGAAGCGCAGTGATACTGAAATTATTTTCAGCCCTGGGCAGGATTCGAACCCAGACCGCCGTAGTGACAGTTTGGGACTCTACCAACCGCGCCACTAAGTGTGAGCATGTGTGTGTGTGTGTGTGTGTGTGTGTGTGTGTGTGTGTGTGTGTGTGTGTGTGTGTGTGTGTGTGTGTGTTGTATGTATGTGTGTGTGTGTGTGTGTGTGTGTGTGTGTGTGTGTGTGTGTGTGTGTGTGTGTGTGTGTGTGTGTGTGTGTGTGTGTGTGTGCGTGCGTATATATATGTGTGTATGATTAAATTTTTATCAACGTACCACAAAGATGTAATAGCGTTTAAAGAATCAAAGCAATGAATAAAGCCTGCCTGAAATGCCTCTCCTCTTTTGATATGGACACCAAAACCTCATCCTCGATTCATTCTGTAGTTGTTGGTCACGTCCAGTTCTTCAATGTGTGGTCTTATCCACTCAATGCTGAGACGCGGCTTTGCAATTATGGTAAACTCCAGACAGTTTAATTCAATTGATGGGAACCTCTTTCTGTCCCAATGGACTGAGCGTCCAGTTCATGATGATGTTATGGAATAAGATTATATGGCGAATATCTTCAACGAAATGATCCTCAGTGGGAAAATACAGTAATGATTATAACAAAATAAAAGCTGTTAGAATTGAATTCACCTTATTAAAAGATATTATCCTACTTAATGCCAGGCAAGTTTACTTGACAAGTGAAATTTATATCATTTCCTAAATAATTGTATGATATTTGCATTAACTTTTAAGCTTTCTAATCAAATTATAAGCTAGAAAATATATTATTCCTATAATCTCCAAAATATTTTGCAAATTTCCAGTAGTTTTACTTTCTGATAGGGACCAGACTATTTTTTTTTTCTTTTTTTTTTGCGTTTTCATTCTCCAAGATTACTTTAGGGTGAAATTATGTTAAATTTTACCTTATAAGATACAAGGGAATTTTAATCAGTTGTGTGTTAGAACACGGACTGAACAAGGACTTGATTGATCAAGCAGTGTTTATGTATTATCCAGTGGTGCTATGGCGTCGGTTTGGCCTTGTATGAGCTTTAGGACAAGGCTTCGTGCCCCAAGCATTCCTGGTAAATTCCACGATTAAAAAGACTTTAGTCAACAATATCAATAACTAATGAGATGTCATTTCTCATATTGGCATACAAAATGCAGTAAAAATACCTTATGATAGCAAAGCCTACTGTGATAGAAATAGTATATGGTTTGATAAAAATATTGTATATATATAATGTATTTTGAAGGAAGAGAAGCAATATCCAAAATCATATAATTCTTAGTTTCTTTGCATATTCTAATGAATTTCTAAACACTAGTTAGTAAAAAATTTATATTCTGGGGCAAGAGAAAAAGTAACAGAATGTGATTATGGGAAGTATATCTTAATAGAATTTTGCTTCTTAAAGAGAACACTAAAATAGGCAGACCATTCCAAGCAATAACAAATAAATAAATCAATTCATAGGTAAAAGTTAAATAGATAAATGAATAAACAAATAGATAAACAAATAAATAAATGAGTAAATAAGTCAATAAATACATAAGTAAACGAAAAATAAAGAAATAAATAGATAAATAAATAAGATATTTGAGTCAAAAAGTTAGTGAAAACGATGTAGTTGTCAAAGATTATTATGTAAGAAAAACTCTTCATGAAGAGAATTACAAGAGGAATATAGTTAAACATATGAAAAATATAATGAAGATACATAATTGTATCGTATCCTTTATATTTATTTAGTATATATAATATATATTTTATTTGCATGTGATATATCATGGCTATAGTAAATTCTATTTCAGGTAAATTGCTTGTCTCACCTTAATGGGATAAACATATTGTTTGGATCATGAAATTCCCAGCAGTCTGATCTGTCGTTTGGATTCAAATGGCCTCTGGGGAAAGGAGAACATGTTTCTAGGAACCTTTTCCTATTGCGAAGTTTAAAAGCCGTAAAATCATCTCATAAGTGTTGTTATAAGAATTAAAATAAAATGATGGTTGAATACCTAAATACTTTGTGAGAAAACTTCGTCATCATTGAAATCGGAAAGAAAATAGGCATACAATGATGTGATACACTGTGCAACATCATTTAATTAAATTAATGATTGTGCATCTTTATACTGTACATATCAAAATAAAATAAAATAAAATCAGCCATCCTGAGTCCACTGCTGAACAAAGGACTCCTGCATAGCATTCCATGAATCACACGACCATGCCAACCTCTACCACGTTACTTCTGCAAACTTTGCTATCTCCGTCTTCCACGCTTCCCATCTCGCGGCGTCCACTCAGTAACACACTTGCTCTATCGCTCATCGGTCGTTCGCACAAACTTACATGCCCAATTCCACTTCTTTTCTTTTACCGCTTCCACAATATCTTTCACTCTAGTCCGCTCTCTTGCCCAACTTACTCTCTTTCGGTCTCTCAGCGTTATTCCCATCTTTGACCTCTTTATTCTCCTCTGTGCATTCCCTAGCTTTGTTTCCATCGCCTTCGTTAGTTTCCAAGTCTCATATCCGTAGATTATTGCTGTCAGAATGCATTGATTGTAAACTTTACATTTCAGACATAGAGGTAGAGAGCCTCTCAGGATATTTGTGAACATTTCGCCCCCGGACATTTGGGCCAGCATTCTCAACCTTTCCCAGTGTTCAATCCCCCCCCTTCTTCTCCTTCTCTCCTCCTCCTCTTCCTCCTCCTCTTCCTCCTCCTCTTCCTTCTCCCCCTCTTCTTTTCTCTCCCCGTTCCCTCCTTTCCCCTTATTTAATCTCAAGCATATGTATCTCAACTTGTACTTGAAAAAGCTGTAATAAGCGAAACGTCATACAAATAAATGCTCCGTCCTCATATGGTGTTTAACTCGTCAATTTTATTTGTACTTACCAAACACTTTCAAACTAATTGTAATACGTTTTTTTATTTCATTATCATTATCTTTGGTCACTTTCACCATCTGACCTAAATAATTATACTCTTCAACTTCAATATATCAATAATGGGTACAAATATATTTGGTTAAGATATATTATTGATATTGTTATAATTCTACCTAGGCAAACTAATATTAACAACAAATTAAAAAAATTAAACAGTATTTATGAAAGTATTTAACTTACGGCAGAAATAAAGAATAGTAGTGAATTACTCTTTTTAGATGCTATTGTATACAGAATAAACATATATATAAAAAGCTTTCATTGCACCGTAAACCCACCAATAAAGAGGATTATATACATTTTCATTCAGGACACAATAATAGAACCAAAATAGGTATAGTAATAGGCTTCTTCCTCAGGGTATTTCGCATGTGTAGTAAAGAGTTTCTGTAAGATGAACTAAATCATATCACAGAAACCTTCAACAAAAAATATATTCAGAAGGTCTTTTGTGTAAATTGAAAAGAAAACCAAAGATACAAGTAAGAAAAATAAAGATGATAATAAATGCAACAAAGAAACCCGCTCTAATTTGACTGCATAAAAATACAGAAAATATCAAGATCGAAAAAAAAGTACGGCAAGGTGATACATTTCACCCTAGTTACAGCTTGCTTGGAAGATATTTTCAGAAGCTTGAGTTAGGAAGAGGAAGGTTTGAAGATTAAGGGCAAATATTTTAACCACCTAAGATTTGCGGATGATATTATTTTATATATTTATTTACCTTCATTTATTTTTTTCAGAAAAAACAGAAGACTTGCAATATATGCTGAACAATCTGAGCAAGGGAAGTCTCAAAGTAGGTTTAGAAATGAATAAGAGCAAAACAAAAGTAATGTTCAACACGAAATTTTAAAGTAGAGAGATTTTTTATGGGGGGGGGGCTGCATTTCTTAGACGAAGTGTTTGTCATCTTAATAGCTCCCTTTTGGTCATCTACTTGTATGTACTTGACAAAGCTGTCAAGCTCCTAGTGGCTCAAATAAATTCACATACCAGGTGGGTTTTCAGCTTTGAGGGTTCAGGCCTTGGGGCTTTTATCTTAAGAAGGTTGTAATTTTTCTTGTTTTTGTAGAATATGGTAAGGTATTCTTAATCTCCTTTGTCGGTAGTTTTCAAGTCAATAACGATTTCTCTCCAGTGCTGGTTCCTCCTGATCGTAAATAAAGGTAATCAGGCAAATTGTTTATCCTGTAATGCCTTGTTCACATCAACGGTTTGAGCCGCAGCGTTTCAATTACAAGTAAATGGTAGGTGTTCACACATTTCCGTAAACAGAGACAAACAATATATATAAAAGAAACTAAAAAGGAAATAGATAGAGACAGACAGATACATAGGTAGATAGACAGATAGACAAATAGATAGATGTACATATATATATATATATATATATATATATATATATATATATATTTATACACACACACACACACACACACACACACACACACACACACACACACACACACACACACACACACACACACATATATATATATATATATATATATATATATATATATAGAGAGAGAGAGAGAGAGAGAGAGAGAGAATGAGGGAGAGTGAGGGAGAGAAAATAGGAAAAGAAGGGAGTGAGGTAAGGTGAGGTTGAAACAGACAGACGAAGAGATAGAATGACAAACACTAGGCGTACAGATAGACAGATGGACATATACACATACATACGGTCAGGCAGATATACACTCAAGCAAACATATGGGCACAGGCAGAGGCAGGAAGGCGGACATATCGAGATGGACTGGGAGCACACTCCACATTCTGAAGTATCTGATACGGGTTCAAGTTCAAGGAACGGGTGTGGAGGGGAGGAAGGGAGACGAAGGAGCACAAGGATAAGGAGGACGCTAGCATTGAGGAGCTTGAAGTGTGAGAGGTCGTGGGTCCGGTGGTATCCCTATATGCAAATACTAAGTGAACCGGGCCGAAACAATGACAGGTGCGCCGCGGACGCGGCTCCATCGACATATAACAACGCGAGAGGCCTGGATGGAACGGTGGTGGAGGGGAGGAAGGGAGACGAAGGAGCACAAGGATAAGGAGGACGCTAGCATTGAGGAGCTTGAAGTGTGAGTGGTCGTGGGTCCGGTGGTATCCCTATATGCAAATACTAAGTGAACGGGGCCGAAACAATGGCAGGTGCGCCGCAGACGCGGCTCCATCGACATATAGCAACGCGAGAGGTCTGGATGGAAGAGGCGGGATAGGAGGGACTGGAGGAGGTTAAGGAAGAAAGGGAGGGAAGGGTGAGAGGGTAGGAAAGAAAGAGGAGAAGAAATGAGGAATAGGGGAAGGAAGGAGGGGAGTATAGAAGATGGGAGTGGGGGAAGGTGGGAGGGGAATGGATGAAAGGAAGAGAGGGGAAGGATAGGAAACGGAGAAGGAAAAAAGGGAGGAATTGGGAAGGGGGAAATAAGAGAAAGGGGAAAGGATGGAAGGAGGGAATAAGAAAAGGAGGAAAGAATAGAAAGAGGGAAGAAGCGAGGAAGGAGGGAAGAAGGGAAGCAGGGAAAGAGGATAGGAGGGAAGAAGGGAAGGAGGGAAAGAGGAAATGAAGGAAGAAGGGAAGGAGGTAAGGAAGGAAGGAGAGAAGAAGGCGTCAGGGGTAAGTAGGAAGCCATTACTTAGATGGATAGATGGTCAGACAGATCTTGGAGGAAGGATGACGCAGACGGGATTAGTGTTTTTTTTTCTCTCTTTCTCTCTTTCTCTCTCTTAAAAATGGATATAAAAGAATCAGAGCTAGTGAAAGGGGTAATGGGGAGAAAGAAAATGAAGAGTAAAAACAGCGTGAGGTGAATATGCGTAAAGGAGTCAAATTACGACGGAAAGAGAGGACGAAAGCATGCGGAAACTTGGGTCCCAAAAATTAATTTTGTGTCAAGAAAGACATGGAGACAGATGGGCAGACAGACAATTAGGGAAGCAGACAGGCACAGACAGACATATAGACAGATAGACAGACAGACAGATAGATAGAGAGATCAACAGAGCCAGACAGACAGACAGACAGACAGAAAGAGAGACAGACACAGACAGACAGACAGACAGACAGACAGACAGACAGACAGACAGACAGACAGACAGACAGACAGACAGACAGACAGACAGACAGACAGACAGACAGACAGACAGACAGACAGACAGACAGACAGACAGACAGACAGACAGACAGACAGACAGACAGACAGGCAGGCAGGCAGGCAGGCAGGCAGGCAGGCAGGCAGACAGACAGACAGACAGACACACACACAGACACACAGACACACAGACAGACAGACAGACAGGCAAAGTGACGGATGGAGAAGCAGACATGCAAATCCGGACATACAGAGAGGTACGATAGGCAGATAAGAGGAGAACAGAAGAAGATTGCTTTTGTCGGAAATAATTATTGCTTCTATCCTTGTTGATAACATAGAACAGATGAATTGTAGTGATATGAAATAGATGTTCGAATAGGGTAAGGAGGAACATTAGATGTAAAATTTATCTTTTTTTTGTGGAAATAAGTTTTTAAGCATAAATGAATGCTGATTGACTTTGGATATCATTACAGCTCTCAAAACGTTGACAGCATAGCATAAAACTTATGCAAATGATACTCCACATTGAGAGAGAAGAATGAGAGAGGAAAAAAAGAAGAAGAAATAGAGACATATGCACACACATACACACACACACACACACACACACACACACACACACACACACACACACACACACACACACACACACACACACACACACACACACACACACACACACACACACACACACACACACACACACACACACACACACACACACACACACACACACACACACACACTCGATGGCGCGGTGGCTAAGGTTCCCAACCGATACTACTGTGGTCCTGGTTCGAATCCCACCCAAGGCTAAAATAATTTCAGTATCGATGCACTCGAGTCGTTACTCCAACTCTCGTGGGTGGGGGAGTTGGGTGTGTGTGTTCGTGTAAGGTCACACCATTACCCATAGATATGTCCTATATGAGCTCTGAGCTCTCTTCCGGAAGGGAAATAGCTATCGATCACAAGTCCAACACGTGATCCAAGACCATGATGAATTACACACACACACACACACACACACACACACACACACACACACACACACACACACACACACACACACACACACACACACACACACACACACACACACACACACACACACACACACACAAAGAAAGAGAGAGAGAGAGAGGAAGAAAAAGAGGAAAAGGAAGAGGAAGAGGGAAAAGGAAAGACGAAATAATATGACAAAGGGTAAATGGAGGCAAGAGGTCAACTAGTCAGGCGACATATTAACCAGGCAGACAGGTAGCTAAACTGCCAGAAGAAGAGCCAATGGAAAGGCAAACTGACAGACAGAAAAGGATATAAACGTGATATTCACACCACAGCGAGTGACCACGTACAAGGTAATGAAAGCATTTTTCAAACACTTTTTTTCTTCAAAAGAAAAGGAAAAAATATCAAGTTTCCATCACTGTGAGAAAGCTGTGGGTCATTCAGTACTAAATAAGCAATTCCATTACATCATTAAAAAAAAAAAAAAAAAAAAAAAAAATTAGTTGAATTCGTTTTTTTTTTTTCTGAGTCACCTGTTGATCAGATCATAATTTGATTGTACAGCTGCTATGAAATGTTTGTCAGCAATTTTTGGAATTGTGCCGCTCGCGAATGTCCGCGTCATACAACGTGCATATTGTCGCCAATAACCCGTGATTTCATTCTTATAAACAATATTCCACTAAAGTTGTATGACACCATATAGGAGAGAAATAGAAAATAGAAGTTGATCATCATTCTTCGTTGAGGTGATATAACTTTTCGAACATAAAATAATGCTGGACAATTTGGACAGTTAGTGCTGCCACTAAAGACTCCAAAATATTGAGTGCATTTTTTGGGGGGGACGGGGAGCTGATGAGAGAAGTTCTTTAATCCCATAAACTTGAATGTTATTTCATTTACCCTACTCATGAATGTCATTTTCCTGTGTGTTTATTCTGGCTGACGCCAGAAAATTTCATTCTGGAAAGGACAAAGTTCTTTTTATTGAAGGAGAATACATTTTGCTCATGGGTTTCTTTTATATTTCTTCCCTTGCAAGAACAGTTAAATGGTGCATAGAAATGCTCAAAAGTATATCTAGGCAGAGATATATTTGCATTCTTATATTCAAGAGTAATAAAACCATTAATGTGATGGTTGTGTATTTCCTATCACTTCCCTTAAAAGATCATACAAATGGTGCACCTAAATACATAAAATCTTATCTAAATTATATTTGCATTTTTATATTCAAGATATGGACTTGGTGACTATGTATTTCCTTTGACATATTTTAATTATATTCCCCTCACACAAATAAGAAAATCCAGCAAGTGAATAAAATCATCTGACAGCAGATAGAAATAAGCAATAAAATCTTTAAACAAACCAGAAAGGGTAACCATTGCAAATAAAGTTTTCTCTCGGCTTTTGGAAAAGAGAAAAAGAAAGACACACAAAAAGGTCCATATGGTTGTGAACGTTGTATTCCTTTATCTTTTTCCTGAATGGTTGCGCAATCGGAAGCGTGCTGGACTCACATTTATCTAATTATCTCGTGCTTCTTTCCGGTTCCTAGTAGTTACTGTTACCTGCCCCAACAGTCTAAGAGTATAGGGCAGAAGTGACGGCTTTGACCGCATCTACGCGCCTCATAGGACACGCTCCTCATCATCTCTGATTGTCGCTAATCAAGTTTATTAAAGAGTAAATAAAATAAAATGAAAATGTTTTTCGGAGGGGTATATAATAACCGAGTGAATTTTAACTTCAAGGTCGCTGATCCATGAGATTTATTGTATAACATTAACACATAATAAGCAGAAAGATGGCATAGTAAAGGAAACAAATAGGACGAGGAAAACAAAATAAGCCACTGGAAGATAAAATGAAAAATTCAAAA
>NC_134796.1:7820530-7823030 GCF_046742065.1 Oratosquilla oratoria | reverse complement strand
TTCTTCAGAGGAGTATTACTCTGGGTCGAAGTTTGCGGTGTATATAATGAGTCAGGCCCACGTTCCCAGCTACCAACCACTCCGCAAGGAGGGAACGTGGGCCTGACTCACTATATACACCACCAACTTCGACCCAGAGTGCCATATACTACACCGACGGCTCAGTCGACCCCGAGAGTAGCAGGACGGGCGCCGCTGCCATCACCGTTGGGACCGAACTGCTCGAGAGGGACGCCGGATTACTGTTCCACCCTACAGACAGAGCTTGTGGCCATCCACCTGGCCCTGGAGCACGCCCAGAAACCGCCAGGAGGCTACTGTGGTCCTACTTACAGACTCCAGAACGGCGTGGCAGGTTCCTCCAGCAGCCGTGCCCCAGCGACAACGTGGGACTCGTCACCGCCATCCTGGGCAGCCTGCAGAGCCCTCGCCGCACAGGGACGTCGGGTAAGGCTGCACTGGATGCCCAGCCACGTGGGCGTGCGAGGCAATGAGTCCGCCGACGTTGCTGCAAAAAGAGCCGCTGGCGCTCCCCACGTGACCAGGCACGTGCCACCTAGTCTGTCGTACGTGAAGGCACGAGCCAGGCGTGCCGCAGCCCGCCGCGCCCACCAGACTCACCGGCAGTTAGAAGGAGCAAAAAGACTAGCTGCTTGGTACGAGCCGCCACCACCGACTATCAGACGTTGAGCGCCTTCCATCAACAGCCCAGGGCGGACGGCGTACTGTTGCAAAGAGTTAGGCTGGGCTACTGCACCAGGGAGGAGCTGTATGACGGCTTCCAAGGGCAACAGTGCGACCTACTGCGGTAGGCACAGCCGCCACCCGCTGCTGCACTACCTACTGTCCTGCCCGGCCACGGAGGGCCCTCCCGACCAGCGCCGCAGACCCCCACCCACCCTGCAGAAGGCAGCCTCCTCAGCAGTCGGGCAACGAGAGCTGCCCTCCTTGTCCGCCACACGCCCATGGACGTAATGCTTGGGGTGCTCAGGGCGGCGCCCCCCCCTCGCTGACCTCCCTAAACCCTCACCTTCCACCCACTAGGGCACAACAACTCCCCCACTGGCGGGCTGTTGCCCGCATTGTATGTTAATGTATGTAAAGCTGTACATATTTATACAATAAACCTTTATTAACTTAACTTAACCCAGAGTAACACTCCTCTGAAGAAGCTATTGTAAGCGAAACCGGTCAGGAATAAACTCGATAATCAGATAAAGACCCGTGTTTCCCCCTCCACCTTTCCCATAATATATATACATATATATGTATATATATATATATATAATATATATATATATATATATATATACAGTATATATATATATATATATATATATGATGTAAGCGGAATAGGAAACACAGGAGTCTTAGTCTTGAGTTTATTCCTGACTAGTTTCGCAGGTATGCTTTTTCAAAGGAATATGTGTACAAACGGGCTGTGGACCTCACCACCTCTCCGAGTTACCATAGTTGGTGGCGAATGTGAACATCACATTGTGGCTCACGTAACAATGAAGACATTTTTACAATTAAATATGATAACACTAATACCAAAGAAATTATTAATAGAAAACGTAACAATAGTAATGATAACGATGAAGATAAATATTTAAATAATAATATTAACAATAATAACTATTATTATTATCATTGTTATTGTAACTATTATTTATTTTCTCTATCATTATATATATTTATAATTTTATCATTACATTTTTATTATTATTATTATTATTATTATTATTATTATTATTACTTTCATTATCTTTATTATTATTATTGTTATTATTATTGTTACTATTTAAATATTTAATTAATTTTTCGCTTTTATTATCATTGTTTTCACTATTATTGTCATAATTACTATTAATAATTTTATTTCTTGGTTATTAGTATTATCATTTTTATTTTTATTATTGTTTTTATTATTATTACTTTTATTTTATTGTTATTATTTCCTGTAATGATACTATCATTTTTGTTATTATTGTTAATATTATTATTTAAATATTTATCTTCATCGTTATCATTACTATTGTTACATTTTCTATTAATAATTTCTTTGGTATTAGTGTTATCATATTTAATTGTAAAAATGTCTTCATTGTTACGTGAGCCACAATGTGATGTTCACATTCGCCACCAACTATGGTAACTCGGAGAGGTGGTGAGCTCCACCCCATGTATATAATGCCCACAGCCCGTTTGTACACATATTCCTTTGAAAAAGCATACCTGCGAAACTAGTCAGGAATAAACTCAAGACTAAGACTCCTGTGTTTCCTATTCCGCTTACATCAACCTGTCAGAATGTCTCAAAATATATATATATATATATATGTATATATACATACAAACACATACATATAAGCATACATACATACATACATACATACATACATACATACATACAATTTTTCAATAATCATCCGGCTAATATAAAATATAGTGTTGCCTCGGGCCTTTATTTAAGAGCTCTTCGGATTTGCAGCCCGGA
>NC_134796.1:7798503-7811003 GCF_046742065.1 Oratosquilla oratoria | reverse complement strand
ATATATATATATATATATATATGTATATATGCAAAGTAGACCACTTGGAGAAAAGAAACTAACAATACAGAGCGCTCTCGAATATTACATCTTCAGTGCAAAAATACATATCTAAAAGGAAATACATAGTGTATATATGCATGAAGAAGGAACAAGGACAGCGTACATAAGAAGAGAGTTTGTTTACTCCCTGGAAAAGGTCAGGTAGCAAGGGTCAATGCGTCCCACTAATGAGGGAGGGGTGATATCAGGTCACAGTCGCAGGGTTACATTTTACCTTATTATTCTTTAGCTTATTTCTTGGCAGATATAATAGTTAAGTTTGTATAAGCATTTGTGTATATTTGTATTTTGATCACCGGTGGCATAGATCAAACTGAACGCTATTAAGTTTCTTACTATTATGTTATTGGTGTGATAGAAGGCTGGCCATTACTCCAATCAACAGGATGATTATTTAATTGAACATGTTTGCAGATTCCACTAAAGTTGTTGCCATTTCTAATATATTTCTTATCTTAGGGATGGCAATATATATATGTATACATTCTGCTGAAGAGGACTACAGATAGTAGTCGAAATATACAGTTTCCCTGTATTTCCGTTATTATTTCTCCGATAGTGGGTTTATAGTGAACATATATATGTATGTATACATATATATATAAATACATATATATACATATATATACATGTATATATATATATATATATATGTATATATATATAATATAAATATATATATGTATATAATATATATATATATACATATATATATATACATATATATATACATATATATATATATATATATATATATATACATATATATATATTTCTTTTTCACATCTACAATCTTCTGTCAATACGCTTCCCAGGTACGAAAATTTGGTTACTTGTTCTAGCAGGGAGAAGAACAGAACAAGTAACCAAATTTTCGTACCTGGGAAGCGTATTGACAGAAGATTGTAGAAGTGAAAAAGAAATAAAATCAAGGACAGCGATAGCTAAAAGCACGTGTCAGAAAATAAAAGGGGTTTTAACAAACAAGAAAATGTCTACAGATATAAGGAGAAGAACAGTTAAAGCATTTATATGGTCAACACTATTATATGGTTCAGAAGCGTGGACAATCAGCAAAAAATTGTAGGAAAACTTAGAAGCAGCAGAAATGTGGATATGGAGAAGAGTATTAAGAGTACCATGGACAGCGAAGAAAACAAATGAAGAAGTATTGAGAGAAATGGAGACAGATAGGGAATTGATGACAACAATAAGGAAAAGACAGTTGCGATTCTTAGGACATATAATGCCGAGGGAAGGGTTGGAAGAGGTGGTGATAACGGGAATGGTGGAGGGAAGGAGAGCAAGAGGAAAGCAGAGGGAGAAGTATTTGGACGGGCTGATGAGGGCGACGTGAAAACAACTCAAACCAGCAAAAGATGTTACAAGTAACTAGGGACCGTGAACCGTGGCGCTCCATGGTTGCCGAAGTCCAAGAGGATATGGCACGACGGTAAGGTAAGGTAAGGTGTATATATATATATATATATATATATATATATATATATATATATATATATATATATATATATATATATATATATATATATATATATATATATATATATATATATATATATATATATGTATATATATATATATATATATATATATATATACAATACTAAATGGGCCCCAGTGATTAGAGATACATTTATATCAACCACAACGTACTTTAATTCTAAGCCATCTAGGCGCATGCAGAAATTGTAACGTGCTACGCCCGAGGACTCGAACCTATGCGGCGAGAACGTTACCAGTGCCGAGTGACTAGACCAATACGCGTACTGGTCTAGTCACTCGGCACTGGTAACGTTCTCGCCGCATAGGTTCGAGTCCTCGGGCGTACCACGTTACAATTTCTGTATGCGCTTAGATGGCTTAGAATTAAAGTGCATTGTGGTTGATAAAGAATACATATAAATATATATATATATATATATATATATATATATGTGTGTGTGTGTGTGTGTGTGTGTGTGTGTGTGTGTGTGTGTGTGTGTGTGTGTGTGTGTGTGTGTGTGTGTGTGTGTGTGTGTGTGTGTGTGTGTGTGTGTGTGTGTGTGTGTGTGTGTGTGTGTGTGTGTGTGTGTGTGTGTGTGTGTGTTTGTGTATTCACCTCGTATCTGCTGCAGTCTCTGTCGAGACAGCCAGACACCACCCTACGGCAGTGAGCTCAGAGCTCATTATTTGCCGATCTCTGGGTAGGTCTGAGACCACTCACACACCACACACCGGGACAGCAAGGTCACAACTCTTTGACTAACGTCCCGTACCTACTCACTGCTAGGTGAACAGGGGTAACACGTGAAAGGAGACAAACCCAACTTATCTCCGCCCGGCCGGGGAATCGAACCCCGGTTCTCTGGCTTGTGAGGCCAGTGCTTTACCAATCCACCACCGAGCCGTGTGTGTGTGTGTGTGTGTGTGTGTGTGTGTGTGTGTGTGTGTGTGTGTGTGTGTGTGTGTGTGTGTGTGTGTGTGTGTGTGTGTGTGTGTGTGTGTGTGTGTGTGTGTGTGTGTGTGTGTGTGTGTGTGTGTGTGTGTGTGTGTGTGTGTGTGTGTGTGTGTGTGTGTGTGTGTGTGTGTGTGTGTGTGTGAGTGTGCATGAATGTGCCCAAATTCCGAGTTGGCGCATTACAGATGCGGGTGGCGACTGCACCACGAAAACAGCACGCAATACAGCAATCATAATAAATGAGCCTAATATATCTTGAGCACACATATCTAACTAAATGATGAACTCATCATAGTTTTTTATGTGTATGTATAGATTATTTTTTCCTGGGAAAAGTATTAAGATATTTTAACTTACAGAAATCGTGCGTCAGATGATCGTAAGTAGAGGAATATATAAAGGTTTCAATTATCTTTTACGTTTTTACATATTCTATGATTACATATACTTTTCAGACATTACATTATAATTCAAAATCTTATGAGGTGAGAAACGTATTAAAATATTTCAATTTAGAAAAATTTTACGTCTAATGATCGTAAGTAGAGAAATGTATGAAAGTTTCAATTATCTATTACGTTTTTACATATTATATGATTACACATGTTTTTCAGGCATTACATTATAAATTAGAATCTTATGAGGTGTTATGGGAAATATTTTTGAATCACCATGTGAAAATGGTTAAGAGGCACTCTATCCTAACTATATCTCCCTTCTACTCGTGATCTGATCTCGCTGAACGCTAAGCTACTCAAGTCTTTACATAATACTACAACAATAAATATATCTTAGCTATTCGTTGTCACTCTGTCTCCATATACATATTACACAAATACACATAAATACTCACTCATAAACGCATGTACTTTTCCACAATCCTCCACCTTGATACAGCTCATCTATGCTTTCCTGACTATAGCTTTTGACCCTCGTGATTTTCATCTTAACCCTATCCCTGTTCCCCTCTGCACATACACTTCAACTGAAAGTTATACATTTTAATTGTTGTACTGGGCGGCTTCTTCAAATATAAATTCTATTATTACCCACCTTCATCAATTCATAGTAGCTTTGTTTCTACTTTTCATTCATTTACATAACTATTTATTTTTAATTCTCCACTTTTCATGACCGAACACAACTCCATTTACTTGCTCAGTGTTCCCATTTTCCAAACTAAAGAGACTAACATGTCCTCGATCCTTACTTATGTCACTAATCCTTATGAATATCTATTCCATTTTACTTGCTAGATTCCTTTTTATTATAAGGGTAGAAAGGGATCTTAGGAAAGGCTTGGAGATGTAAGGCCGTGTGTCCTCTATACCCCATTGCGCTGGCAGGGGTTCGAGCCACATTCCCCTGGTCACTGTACACAAAATATATACATGCAATGTAACAATTACTTAACTATATGTAGTTATGTATTTGTATTTCAAATACTTTTTGTCTGTGCTCCTTATTTACACGCATCATTGAAGTTATTGGTTTAAAGAATCTATGATATCCAGATATTATAGCCTTGATTTTTGGTCACATGTGGTCTCAGGTCTCTACAATTGCAGAATGCTCCTGTCGAGACTTCTTATATGTCCTAGTCTCTCAGGTACCTTCCCAAATACTTTCTCCAGATTGATATAGATACAATCCGCCACACAATCTATCGCGTGGTACCTTCATCATCATTAAATATCTTGAAAAAAAATACAGAACGTCCCAATGCTGAAGACGAATTGGGCGCCTGCCAAGATTTCTGTCTCCTCTTGACATCTTTACAATCAATCTTGAAATTTCTGTGATAGAATTTTATTATCTTGTTGGTTGGGAATAATGGGTAAAAATATAGGGATTCCTTCTTATTCATAACAGAGTGTATGGAATGTAATCTGCTAGGTCCAACTTTCCTCAAGATATTAAATAATATGGAGTAATAAATAATTACCCAAATCAACTGGACATTCATGAATATTTAGACAAACTAAGGTGTGTGTGTGTGTGTGTGTGTGTGTGTGTGTGTGTGTGTGTGTGTGTGTGTGTGTGTGTGTGTGTGTGTGTGTGTGTGTGTGTGTGTGTGTGTGTGTGTGTGTGTGTGTGTGTGTGTGTGTGTGTGTGTGTGTGTGTGTGTGTGTGTGTGTGTGTGTGTGTGTGTGTGTGTGTGTGTGTGTGTGTGTGTGTGTGTGTGTGTGTGTGTGTGCGCGTGCACGCGCCCGTGCTTGCGTGTGTGTTTTGTTTGTGTCGAAGTATGGCAATCTGCTTTTGTAATACCCCGTGCTTGTTTGTGCTTTTGTGATCTTGTTTACAGTTGCGCTCCAGTGACGGCGTTGATGTCGGTATGGAGGCAACCTTGCGTTTCATATGCGAGTTGTGTGACAGCTCGCATGTCCCTTTACGTGACCGCTTCTACATATGTTCCTTTGTAATGACCCTTTGTTCAAAGGTTTCGTACGGTCATTCTTTTTATCATCATGCTCCTAGTTTGACCTCAATTCTTGTTATACACATACTGTAGGAAAGGTCCTTCGTGCAACTGTCATCACCCGATAGTGTTTAGTGATAATAATCATTCTATGAACGAAGCAACTATTGTTGCTGTCACCATAAAGATTTCTTCTACTGTGTAATAGATGTTAGCTGTGCGTCAAGATGATAGATACAAATACCTGTATATTCTAAAATCATGATGTAACCCAGATTCTATATAAATATATTAAACCCCAATGAGTCCTACGCTAAGCATTGAATTATTAGCAATGTTGCAGCGGAAATGCAATTTGACATACAGGAGGGCTTTCGAACAAGAGCTACCGCATGATATGATGTATTCCTTTGAAATCACTCCCAACATTCCACCCTTGTGCCACACAATACCTCACTGCATACACCGGCATCGAGTTATCAGTTTTGAAACAAAGCTACAAAAATAAACACAAAATACCCCGTTTACGTTTATAGGTAAGCAGAGGTCACTAGATTTTTCACCCTCTTCCTCTCCTTCTTAGGACGGAAAAGACGGTCTTTGAATTATTGTGGCCTTCCTCTCAAGGCCTTCGTGGGGAGGATAGCTTTCATATTGGGGCCACTTTCCTGGTGTGCGCTTCAAGTTCGCTGAGCTTATACTCCCGCTGTTTGAGAACTCAAAGGGCACTGGACTTTGATGCTCATCGGGCCTTACGTATCCTTTGAATTCATTGCGATCTCATGTGACCTGGCCTCAAACGTATTCTGGAGCCAAGACAGCGTTTCTGGACAATATTCTCATGAGTAATAATACTACGGTCACACGTGTATTTTTTTTCCTTGTTGATACGTTTCATCAGAGATAGTTATGTGCCGCATTTCTTGTATCTGAGTTTGGCAGATTGATAAGCATTATCGTTGATATCATTTTGAACATCTGTAGTTTTTCTTACGCTAGAATTTTTTTAGAATGAGAATTTGTAATGAATCTGTTTCAAATATCTTCAAGTATCTTTTATTTTTATAATGCTCTCTCTCTCTCTCTTTCTCTCTCTCTCTCTCTCTCTCTCTATATATATATATATATATATATATATATATATTCATATATATATATATATATATTTATATATACATATATATATATATATATATATATATATATATATATATATATATAGCAAGAGAAATAGCCTGCTATGCAACAATCCAAACCCCTCCCATTCCCATTCAGCATCCATTTATTTACTTTCTATCTTATCTCTTTGTAGATGAAGGGCCATACTTCATCCTTACTCACTGCTCAGATCAGAAGCAGTGCTACCAGACACATCACATCCCCGGCAGGCCCTACAACTTAAGCTGGTTTATCCTCACAGTTTCATTTTCATGTCAACACTCCCTTCTAGTCTCATCGTATAAAAATAGAGAAGACGAGGAAAAATCCCTTCGGACCGTGTCAATTTTTCGTCCATTTACAATCATTCTCCATTCACAACTATCTGTTGCTTTCTCCATTTCCTGTTCAATAGAAATTCTTTGTTTATTGTGGGACCTTTCACTCTTTCCATCCATCTCGTTCTCGAGTTTACCTCATCCACCTCTGCGTTTCACAATACTTTTGCTTGTTTTCCTCACATATTTTCCACGTGCTTAAACCGTCTCAGTATTCATTCATCAGCCTTATGTGCCATCTACCTTTCTATCTTCGTTCTTCTTACCTCCTCAATTTCTCGTTATATCCATCCTCATAAACCTCACCATATCTTTGAAGGATTTCATCTTAAACACATTTGAACTTTTTCTCTTTGCATCCATTCCAAGATACCTATTTTTCATGTTGTTTTTCATTCTCCATTTAATTTACTTGCTTCTCTCACTCTATAGTTTACCTCCATCCTCGCTTTTCGTATTATGTGGTATTGATAACTTAAGAATATACATTTCTAGCCGCCTCCCCTTTAAGATGTATTTTACATTTACTATCATCCTCTCCCTTTGTATATCTCATCACATTACTTATACCACATATACTTTCGAACTCCTTCTACCATATTCTATCACAAACTCAGTCACTAACTACCTCAGACCTTTTCCTGACGTAGCTACAAGTGCAGTATTATCAACAAACAACAACTAGTTCACTTTGCGTTTCAGTTGACTCTCTCTTACCATCTTCAATCCTCTGCCTATCAACCTCACATGTACATCCTCTACCACCCGATCCATGTACACACTAAATAGCCCTGGTGACAAAACAAAACCTTGAGGTAGCCCCACTTTCACCTCCAAACAATCATTATCACAATTACCAACTCTAACACAAGCTCTAGTACTCCATACCTCTACTATGCTTCCCACAATTCCTTTCTGCCTTCTCTAGATCCATACACACTCCAAAACATCCTTACATCTTACCTAAAAATTCTTGAAAATCTGCATTAACACAAAAATTATTCCATACACCCCATACCTTCCTTAAAACAGTCACTATTTTTCTCTCCTAATACTCTCAGGTAATACCCTCTTGTATACCTTTTCAACCACGATCAACAAATTTATCCTTCTTAGACTATTACATTCACATCTGTTCTATTTTTCTTTGTAAATCAAAAGTATACAAACACTCCAGTCATTCAGCACACTCTCCTCCTTTAGACACACCTAACGAGCTAATCCGCTGTAACCCTTCGTTCCTTTGTCAGACGATCTGCATGATGCCCATCCTACACAGGTGCTTTGCCAGCTTTCATTACTTTTAACATTCATTGTATCTCATATTTTACAATAAGCCCGACATTCTCTTTGTTCCTTCCTTTGCCACAACCAATCCCTCCCTAACTTCCTCTACATTAAAAAGTTCTCTAAAATATTCTACTCATCTTCCCTTTGCTATCTTCACTTCCATTAACATCTATCCGTCTGCACCATTTATCTTTTCCTTTTTACCTGAATCACCCCCTCAGTCTTCACTTCTTACTAAAACGTATTTATATTCTTTATAATGTTATGTTTATCGCTGTAAATTCTTAAGCCAAAGTTTCCTTAAGTACGTACAGTTACTTAGAATGGTTATTGACCACAGATAAACACTTATATTCTATTGTAATACATCTTAGATATGAGAGTTTGATATTATATCTAAGTCAATGCAGCGGTTTATATTTTGTGAACATATCAAGCTCGGCGATTGAGAACTACTTTCTCTTGAATAAACAAATTATTAAAGATATACAACTTGAAAATTTGCGTGTGTCATTATTTCAAAAGTATCATGCTTGATAGTGGTAATAAATTGAGTGCTTGCACGTTCAAGTTCGGATTCCGATCATTGATGTGAAGGGCCTCAATAATTTCTAATCTTCCTGGGCTTATGCATATTTCCAAAAATTTAGTAATATTTTCCCGTTCTTAGCGGGTTATGGCGTATCCGTGTGACGCCATGGGTTTGACGACTGTGAAGCTACAGTCTAGACTGATTGGACACCGATACGCAGGGGCTAAAAAAATCAATGGTATCACACGGATATCACATGACATGCGAAGAACAAAAAAAAAAAAAAAAAAAAAAATGGAAACATATTTGGTCCAAAGAAACTTAAAAATAATTGAGGCCATTTACATTAGTGATCGCAATCCAAACTTGAACGTGCAAGCACTCGATTTATTAGCAATACCCAGCATGAGGACACAAGGTAGACCAGATGCCTGAAAAAAACCGTAATTCAATATCAATTTATGAGCATTTTCCAATTTACTGGTAAACTCCCTCTGTTACTGTTGAACCGATGATTGTCGCTCATTAATTATACCAGTGTCACTCCCTGAAACAGGCTTAGTTGAGTGAAAATCCGGATCGGAGATTATGAACACCTATGGACAAGTTCTACAGAGATTAGACTCTGCCTTAGAGCATCACCTTCAACAAATCATATCATTGATGAAGTATATATATATATATATATATATATATATATATATATATATATATATATGTATGTATATACATGTATATATATACATATATATATGTATGTATATATATGTATATATATACATATATATACATATACATACATACATATATATGTATATATATATATATATATATATATATACATATATATACATATATATATTTCATTGGGAGTTCACTTAGAACTATGGCTAATTGCTACAGGTTCTGCTCCCCCCAGTGGGGTTATGGTAATACGATTACATATATTATAAAAATTCCCCTTAATTCCGAGACGGATTTTGTGCAAAATGTGAATCACCCTGGCACGTTTAGTTTCAAATTTGCCTTGTCGACCGTGGATCGATGCTCCTTGCCTTGGTTCTGATCACTCGGCTTCGATGCGTTGCCTCGCACGACTGCGGCGCGTGAATGTCCAAAAAGATGGAAGCGCTGTTAAACTACAGTCCATAACCCTTGTCTTGTCTCCGACCACACGCTTTATTAAGATGAAGGCCACAACCGTAGATGCTAATAATAATAATAAGACGAATGACAATCAAAATAAACTTAGTTCTTGACATTGTGATAAAAGTAGCATTAGATATATACATAAACATTAGAAACCGTATTCTAATATAGTCAAACCTATTATTAGAAGTTTTGTTTTAATCAAGGGAAAATTAGATGAAATGCATCATAAGAGTTATACACTAAACTGTGTAACAAAGAAAAATATATTTACTATAAACATGGAGTCAACAGCAGCAAAGCCATTATATACAGTATTGGCGTTTTGAGCGTTTTTTTCAAAGGTTGCGTCCACATCTCATAACTACAATGAACCAGATTTTTTTCTATACACTGTTATAACCGCTTAGTAAGTACTTCATAAGTTAATGTTCAAAAGACAATTAGTTTGATAAAAAACGAAAATAAAAATGGTATACTATCATCACGGGAAGCAAATGCACGCGCTGAATAATCACTCGCCGAGATACCAAATCGCAGTTGCAAGCCGTCCAGCCTTACAAGTCTTCCATGTAACCGGTAGCAGCGTGCTTCAGGATTCTCTGCATTTCCAGCTTATCGACCAGGGTTTGAAATTCCAGAGGCAGTTAAAATCCTAGAATATGGCCTCTTTCCCTTGCCTTTTGACGATAGAGTTGAAGGCGATGTTTCCAGTGCATTTGAAGAATTGTTCCTATGACATTAATATTCCTGTTGAGTTTAATTTTTATTCTGAAAAATAGATACATTGGCATTGTGAGGGGACGAGATATTCGTCAAAGAGAAATTTCAATGTCTTCTAATGATCTCTGGAATGTGTGCGATAGTGCACTGGAGTTACCAAAGACGAATAACTTTACAGAAGAGTTATACAATGCTTTACGTGTATTTGTGGCAAGTTGGGTTTTAGCGCGTATCATAAACAAAGGCCTAGCTTGGCTTGGCATGGTTTGGCCGTGCCCAAAGCCACCAGTTTCCCAGAGACGCGTCTTTGTTCCGGGTTAACCCCGCCCCATGCAAGGTCACGTGTCTGTAGGCCTAAGGGGTGATTGGACACCGCATAGCAGGAAGTCGACTAGCATCCAACGCGACCCGCTCGGGAGAGAGGTCATTCTAGGTCTAGGAGCCGACGAAGAAAGTCACGACGCCTACCACCTCCAGTAGTAAGGTTACTACCTAGTGTAAGTACAGCTTGTCTCATCTTGCCACATTCAAATTCTTCCCGTAGTCGAACTCCGAAACATAAGTAGCTCACATAATAAAAGTAGAGCCAACACACAACAGTGTTTTTGTCAGCCTACACACCCGCTCGGCTGTCTTATCATATATTAATAAAATCCATGTAACGAAATTTGTAAAAAAAAAAAAAAATGTGATCAAGCGAGAAAATAGAAGATGGAATAAGAATTTGAGAATCGTTCACTTTCGACGTGAAAACCACAAAGACGAAAAAATTCATATACCAAGACATAGGCCCGAGATTGGAGAAGTAACTTCAGATGATCGAAACACTGCAATATTCAAGAACTTTTTGTTGTATTTTTTCTAATAATACTAATTCTCTAAATGTGTTTTACAGCATTTAAAAGATCTTAATGTTTGCATTTATTTAGTAAAAATATTATTGTTGAAACTAAAGGTGGTATTTCCAAATATAATTTTCTTTATCATAACTTTTGTGGCGTAACTTAGCATTCTAGAATCTACTGTGGGGCAATTTACGTTTAATGGCATTTGTAAAGGGGAATCTTCCAAAGTGGAATCTATTACGAGGGGAATTTCCCGATCACCGCCTACACTCGGAGGATGTGGTGAACTTGGGCTCCTTGTGTAAATCAAGCATTTTATAACCTGTGGGAAATATTCAACAATGGTTTCACCCTTCAATCGGCAAAGAGACTCCATTCAGAGGAACAAAATGACCTGATGATAGCAAAAAAAAAAAAAAAAAAAAAAAAAAAAGACACCCAGTACAGGAGGGATAAGATAAATAGTCGTGACTCATTAACGTTATAAAGGATTGGTGATCACCCTACACACTTTGGTAGAATATGTTTTATATATTTCGAAAACATAACTCCAACAGATTTCCTCTGAGAAGCAATGCAATTAGTCACGCTTATCTTCATTGCATAGAGATACGCAGATAAAGAATAAGGAAAGCAAGAAAACGAATAATTAATTTTTTTGCCGTTCCACTGGTTTGCCTTGGTCCCAATTTGGCGTGCATGAAGACACCAGCACAATTCCCAAAGGGTTCGTGTACGTGTGTTAAAGGTTACAGGACAGCTTTGGGAGTAGCTGAACTACTCTTTTCACATCTCACATACCGCAGTAAAGCTCAGCTTGTTTAATTATTTTGCAATGAATTTACATTATATGTAATAAACAGATAAATAGATAAAGAAGTAGATGAATGAATATATAAGAATTATATGTATATAGGGAAATAAGTTAATAAATTTGTAAATCAGATTTTAGAAATCTTACATAATCATGATTTTTTCCCCACAGGCCATAATAATGGCATAGGACCTCTGTATTTCAATAAATTTAAAATGAAAATCAAAGGGAAATGGATCACATTATTAATTCACCATGGGACATTGCTCATGAATGTGAAGAATCTTATTTTATCCGTAGATTAACTTTTCGAGCAATTCTGAAAAAGTAGCATAGCAGCTGTTAGTATCATAGGTAAAGTGGCATCTTGACTGGGATTGAACGAGAAAAGATCCAATTCCCTTGCTATCGACCAGACTACACAAAACTGACAGTCTTGTAGTATTAAGAACAAAAACAAAAACGCCAATCTGTGCTCACAGGAGTCCTTTCCATTTGAGGTCCACTGCCTGTCTAATACTTTAAGGTTTAGGTATGTCTCTAAGTTAAGTGAATGTATCTAACACATGCCAGAACAAAAGAGTAACAAGTTACATGGCTTTAAAAGGTTTAAAAAATATATTAAAGGCAAGACTTTTTCCTCTTTTTTTTTTTTAGTTCAGGAGGGTCTGGGATTTAATGGATTGCTATTTCACTTTATTTGTATATCTA
>NC_134796.1:7776003-7793503 GCF_046742065.1 Oratosquilla oratoria | reverse complement strand
TTTCATCACCCCATGATCCCTAACTTCATTCTGTGGCTAATTTCTCCTGTTTTCCTCCCTATATCTAAAGTCGCCAAAGTTATATTCTTACTTTTTCAAGTACTTTCTAATTGTTTCGATATGTTTATATTTAGTTTATTGTATTATGCTTCATTCCATGCTATGGTTATGATTTATATACTCATTATCAACAGGGAACGAAAGGGTCTACAACCACTACAAGCAACAGTGAACGAGGGACGACGAGGTTGACGTACGTGGAAGTAGTCGATTCAAATCAACTTTTGTAATTTAAAGCTATGAATATATATAATTTTGATCAAACAACTGCAGAAAAGCTATATAAAGATCTTAATGTATTCAATATGAATTTAGGGGAGATAGATTATCTTCTTCAAGGTTATAATGAATATAAAGCAATTATTCCATATGTGATGACCCTGGGACAACAGAATGAAACTATGAACTCTAGAAGTGATTATAAAAATAGAGGATCTGAACCTAGAGTTAGAAGTACTTCAATGAATGCTAGAGTTGAATGTTACAATTGTAATACTTAGGAGCATAAAACACAAGACTGTTATTATGAAACTTTTTGTAGAAATTGCAAATATCATTGAATATCATTGTAGAAACCCACCTTTCTTTATGTATCACCCAAGTATAGGCCATAGAACATATGAATGTAGAAATTTTCATGTGCACTCCAAAACAAGAGGAAAAAATCCAGACACTAAATAAAACAACACTACAGAGCTACCCATAGACATGCACATAGACAATATTGTGTTAGGGATAGGAGTGAAAGAAGGGTGAAAGAAAACTCCAACATCATAGAAATTTTTATACTGACTACGACAATTGGAAGAACTTCTGTAGGACCTCTCATTGCTTGTAGTGTTGAATAAACCTATTCAAATATATATTTATAGAGGATCTGTAGTGAATGTTATAACTAATATAGTTTTAAACCAATTGAAACCAGTAGAGAAAATCTTTGAACCAATCCATTACTCATTGTAAGGAGTAACTGAAAATCAGTTAAAAACATTATGCACGGTTGAATTAGAAGTCATCTTATATAGAAACGAGCATTTACATATTCCACTGATAGTTGTAGAAGAATCTGGTTTCCTAGGAGATTTACTGATAGGATTTGCAACAATGAGAAAAAAGAACATGATCATATGTCCTGCTGACTTAGGGATTTTAGTGAAATCACAGTTAATCCCATTTCTAAATCAACCAGACTTAAAGCCATTGACAGGAATCAAAGCATTTCTAAAAATAGATAGGAAAGATAAAAATTATATTTTAGATAACGAAGCTGCGCGGTCAAAAAACAAAAGAAAGTAAAGTCACATATAGTGAACCCAACTCAGATGTTCAAGAAATCCCAGAAATTATTAATTCATCAACTACCAATAAAGCTTTGCTAATTGTGGAAGGTGGCGTAATAAAGTCGACATTGTTACACTCCAGAGCAACTAACAGGGTTGAGGTGCAGTTGAAAGGAGTCAATGTAAACTCTGAAATTTTAACCATCCTAGAATCAATTATATTAAAAGGTTTGAAATTGTACTCAGGGATTTATAAGTCAAATAAGAACATGGTAGAAATATTAGTGATTAGCATTTTGAATAGACATAGTCTTAAGAAAAGGTACACAAATACGATGTTTTTAAGTTTGTACAAATCGCATGAATATTCTAAGTGAGAGTACTTAGAAGGTGGAATTACCACTATTATCAATCTGTTCAGTTCAGGAAGAAACAATGTTGGGAAAGAAATACAAGAATCAAATAGAACCTACTAGTTGTCCTGGGTTGGATGAAAGCTTAGTTGGTTTGCTCTTGAATCACAATAAAGCAATTGCTTTGCCGGGGGACGCTTAAGGCAAAACAACTGTTTTAAACATCAGATCATGCTAAAACGAGGTACTGAACCTATCTATATACCTGCCTAAAAAGTACCACATTCTAAACTAGCCATTGCAAATAAACTGATCACTGAAATATCACCTCAGGATATCATTGAACAGAGTAAATGTGAGTGGAACTTTCCACTGATTCTGGTGCCAAAATTAGATGGTACCATGCATCCAGTTATTGATAAGGGAAAAAACTCTTTGGTATGTGTGTATATATATGTATATACATATATATATATATATATATATATACATATATATACATATATGTATATATATAAATATATATATGTATATATATATAAACACACACACATGTGGTATATATATATGGTGAAGGTGGAAAAAGAAGTCACGGGTCTAGTTCCGAGTTCCTGAGTTTATTCCTGACCGGTTTCGCTCTATGCTTCTTCAGAGGAATGTGACTCTTGAGAAGCATAGAGCGAAACCGGTCAGGAATAAACTCAGTAACTCGGAACTAGACCCGTGACTTCTTTTTCCACCTTCATCAACTTGTCATAATGTACCAACAACCAACGTATATATATATATATATATATATATATATGTATAGATATATATATGCGTGTGTGTATACATATATATATATATATAAACACACATACACACACACACACACACATATATATATATATATATATATATATATATATATGTGTGTGTGTGTGTGTGTGTGTGTGTGTGTGTGTGTGTGTGTGTGTGTGTGTGTGTGTGTGTGTGTGTGTGTGTGTGTGTGTGTGTGTGTGTGCGTGTGTGTGTGCATATATACATAGATATCTATGTATATATATATATATATATATATATATAAATATATATATATATATATATATATATATTACTAAAAATCTGTGACCCGATCGGTTTTTCCAATCCGTCAGAACCCGGCAGAATGCGGACACGCTGACCCCTGTCCGAGAGTAAAGGTCTATTCGATTTTTTTGGCAGGGCCCGACGTGATATCAAGGGCACGTGTACATTCCACCTGTGAAAGATGCCTGAAACTTCAGCAGTAATGAAACGAAGAAACCGCCATTTTTGGAAATGGGTTACAGAAACGAAAAAAATAACAAAAAGCAAGTTGTGTTTTTAAAACGAGAACATGCCGCTAAATTTACTCTTCTAAAAAACGCTGTG
The DNA here is from genome assembly GCF_046742065.1 of Oratosquilla oratoria. NCBI lineage: Eukaryota > Metazoa > Arthropoda > Malacostraca > Stomatopoda > Squillidae > Oratosquilla > Oratosquilla oratoria. Next base: position 7,790,415 of record NC_134796.1, on the reverse strand, counting down.
GACGTCGGGGAAAGGTGGTATTACGGTGACACTTTGTCCTAAAAATATTCTTTGCAAATTCCTGGGTGAGTTTCAACTCGCTGATTGGCTGAGAGAGTGATGACGTCACGGCAACGGAGACGGCTGATTGGCTGAGAGCGGGACGAAAAAATAAAATTCTCCAAAATGTTTCAATGTCACGACGTCCCTAACCGATTTGAACGGGGATCCGGCAAAAAGATTACAATGACGGACCCCGTGACACGGGCCATCCCTGTAAGGGTATAAATCGCATATACGCGGTCGGGGGACTCGAGCGGATCTAGAGGACTCGAGCGGATCTTTGAGACTCGAGCGGATCTAGAGGACTCGAGCGGTTCTTTGGGACTCGAGCGGATCTAGAGGACTTGAGCGGATCTTTGGGACTCGAGCGGATCTTGAGGGCTCGAGCGGATCTTTGGGACTCGAGCGGATCTTGAGGACTCGAGCGGAACTACGGGACTCCACCAAAATATAGACTAAAAACACGTGGGCGTAAGTCTAAATAAAATTTATTATTCTTAAAAACAAAAATGACGAAAATAGAAGAGGTGAATAATTTACAGTTGTTTATTTTATAGCCTTTGTTTGAAGGTGGGGCGTAACCCCCCGCGAGCAAAGCGAGGTGCGCCGCAGGCCAAGGCCCCCGGCGCAGCCGGGCTGGCGAAGCCAGGGGCTTGTATATATAAGTGTGTGTGTGTGTGTGTGTGTGTGTGTGTGTGTGTGTGTGTGTGTGTGTGTGTGTGTGTGTGTGTGTGTGTGTGTGTGTGTGTGTGTGTGTGTGAGAGAGAGAGAGAGAGAGAGCGTGCGCGCGCGCGCGTGTGAGTGTGTGTGTGTGTGTGTGTGTGTGTGTGTGTGTGTGTGTGTGTGTGTGTGTGTGTGTGTGTGTGTGTGTGTGTGTGTGTGTGTGTGTGTGTTTATACGACGGTAAGTAATACTTTTCTTACACCTCCCCGAAATATAGTGATCACTCTAATAATTAATTTATGGGTAAAAACAGTTGTGCTGGTGCTGAATTACAACGCTGATACTGTTCAGCTTTGAGTGGTGCGTGAATAATCTCAACAAAACATATGTTTATCCGTGCAAGAAAGTGAGTATTGAGTAGTGGGACTTTTTCTCAAGATGAACTGTACACATTACATCGCACTCCTGAATTGAACACATCTGATAAACATTATTTCATTAGTAAATTGACTGATTTATAAATGGAAACAAAAACAAAATAATTATTTTTGGGGACTACATTTCGTGCTATTTGGAATATTTTGAAGCCTATACCAGCCATCTTCTTCTTTCCCACAATAGTAAGAGAATCCTCCATCATAACGGACACCTATATATACACACACACACATATATATATATATATATATATAAATATATATATATATATATATATACATACATATATATATGTATATATATATGTATATATATATGTATATATATATATATATAGATATATATATATATATATATATATATATTTTTTTTTTATATATATATGTGTGTGTGTGTGTGTGTGTGTGTGTGTGTGTGTGTGTGTGTGTGTGTGTGTGTGTGTGTGTGTGTGTGTGTGTGTGTGTGTGTGTGTGTGTGTGTGTGTATAAACATATATATATATATATATATATATATATATATATATATATATATATATATATATATATATATATATATATATATATTACCAAAATTTATCAGTATTGAAAAATGCCGGTTTTCAAAGGAAGACTTTTTATAGTGCTAGTCATATTAACAGTTTGGCATATATAAAGAATATATCGCTGTAGATTAAATTAACATGGAATTTTATAGTCATATTTCTGAAGCAGTTCATTAAATTAAACCTATTAGATTTGAACATGTGTGGACTTTCAGGTAATTACTATAATGTTGACTTGTATTGTGGTAAGAGTTCCGGTGATAAAACGAATAAGGTTCTCTTATATGGAACAAAATTGCCCAATTCACATTCTGTCTTCTTTGCTAACATGATCACTGCGTATAACTTTCTAGTTTATCTAAGGATTTTCTTTTAACCACGAGAAAGATCAAGGAAACCAGACTGAACAAATATCCTAAGAAATACATAATTAAGGAGAAATTATGTTTTTGACGTCAGGCTTGACACCAATTAAGAAATGTTTATCTGATACTCTGGCAACAAAAATGTGTTGAAACTGTGTCACTGAACGTGTTGAAATGATGAAGTGACGGAAAAGGATGTAAAACTTATACGGGAAAAAAGTGGTACTGGCTCATCTTCACACATATAATGGGTTGACGTTTGTAAATGCATGAATTATCTACATATTCTTGCACGAAGAGAAGAAAGCTTGATTGGGTGAGCTAGAATAGCATGCAGTGTAGTGTTTCTGAAGTTAGGGGCAGGTAGAAAGAAGGAATAGCACTCTCCCAGGATCATTTACATAATTGGCTGATGAAAGAGCCCATGTCATTGAAAAGCGGAAACATTAAAACTGTTGTCATGGAAAGCCTTGCTCCAAGAGACCATGAACCAATTGTTTCAAATGGAGCAAAACATTATACTGTTCTCCACCACAAAAAGTGAATATATTTTTCTGTTCGTTCGTTAGTGGAAACCGTTTGCTTGTAGTTTAAGAAATAGTTCACAATATATCCAATTGCAAAGGGACGTATTATTTTGGCTCACTATCTTCATTTGTTATAGATCTTTGTTGCAAAATATCATATCATCCTAGTACCCTCATTAGAATACAAATTATTTCTAGTTTGTCAAAATAAAACACTTTAATGAATAATTTTTTTCTCTTATCAATTTGCTATATTAGTTTCCTGTAATTGTCTAGAAAATATTAATAAAGGAAAATATAGTATTACACGGTGGAGGTCTTTATTTTATTTCATTTTATTTTTATTAAATAAAACCACCCGGCATTAGAAAGGAAAATATTTAAGAAAAATTGCCACCACCATAGAGTTAGGAAACACAATTAGAGGAACCGCATTAACAGTAATATCTTTAGAGAAACGCGAAACAACATATGAGCTCCAACATAGCACCAACAACAAGTGTAACCACAAACACCACGACAGGTTCCCTTACATTCAACTGTACATGTAAGGGTGGACTTTTCCCCAGTCTGGGATCAGCTTCACAACCGAACGGAATCGTTTATTGGAAAAGGAAAGGAGAAAAGTATGCCAATATATTGCCATGCCTCAGCGAAAGGTTAAACCTACATTGGATTCATAACAGGGCATTGATCCTTTCGGATATCACAATGATAACGATTCGAAAGAGCTACCAATAGAGTTTTGGGGCGTTGGGGAAAAAAAGGTGGAGGAGAAAGTGGAGTGGGGGAAGGAAGGGAAATTATTGGAAATAATTGGGTACCACTCCTATTTTTGAACAGCATTTATATTTCAGCATTTCATACTAAACTCAAACTTACTGAATATCAAATACCTCTCTTGAAATATGATTATTTCTAACATAATATAAAATTTGCAGACATAACTAGATACAACTCCAAAGGATTATGATAGTTTAGTACAGATAAGCTTTGTTATGAAATTTCATCCGATTGATAAAATCAGTCTGTTCTTTTTTCATTATTTACCCTCCGTCCTTTTAACTATACTTATACTAAGCTACCATTTCCTCAAGCCATCTAAGACAAATGTCTTTTCCCAAATCTTTGGCCAAAGTTAAACACCTCTTCGTGTTAACTGTTTACGTTGAGCTATCTATAAAATATCTTTAATCATAACTCAAGTGCTCATTCCATCATTTATTTTTTCCCTACTTTTCAAACAGTAGTGTGTATTCTTTTTTATCCCGACTATGGTTCAGTATCACACCTACTCCCCATTTGTCTCCTTTCATTCCCCTCCTCTTCCCTGAATGTTCATAATATTCTCGAATTCTTCACACAGAAGATAGATTTAGAAGCTCATATACCTCCTCGACAACCCAGTGCCACTTTTATTGCTCTGGAGCGCTGACTTGTACCCTATACCTGCTCTTGTCTCTTCCAGTTCATGGTCGGTGGCAAATAAACTGTCGTGCAATTTCACCTTCTCCGCGTCGAAGCGTTCCTGGCCCCTCCGTCCGCCGTTTCACCAAATTATCCGGGAACCATTCCGGATTACCGGTTTCAATAACTCTCCCCATGCGTTGAGACGTATTCTCAGATAATATATATATATATATATATATATATATATATATATATATATATATATATATATATATATATACACACAATTTGAAATCCACAAGAAGAGAGCCGCAAGAAAAGAATAATTCTAAACAGATTGAACTTCTTTTTATGCAGAGTAGATTCTCTCGTCCAAAGAAAGTAATCAAGTGGCTGCCAAAATAAAACGTTTTTTTTCTTCTATTATTTCCCTTTTTTTATATAGTCGACTTTTGCTGTTTTTAACTTAATTTTCAATCTGATGACACATATACTCTCTGTTGCTTCTGTCTCGATGAATCGAGATCCTTTTTTGGCCTTGTTACCTACATCATTGCCTGTAGTTTGTTTAAAATGATTAAACTGAATCGCAGTCTAAAATTATTTGTTCTGCTTCCACTGGAAAAATCTAAATTTCTATCCTGACTATAAGAAATCATGCCAAGATATTTCTAATCATGTTTTACTGTACAATCGAGCTCACCCAACCATGCTCCAATTAAGATCAAAAATATACTAATCCATTATTTTATTCGTTGTTGTTACAATTATATCTTTAGTTCTGTGTAGTCTGTATTAAAAACTCAAGAACAAAATATGTATTTACATATTTCAGATATACACTGTAATGAGATGTAGATATAAGCGCGTTTGAAGAACAAAATATTTTAAATTACATAAACAGTGACGTCATCGGAATGTAAAAACCATATGATACTGACGTTCAAAGTGAAACAAGTGAAACAAAATGAAGCAAGAGAAACAAAGCAGACTGTCGATCACTTGTATATGTCTTAAATTGGTAACACATTAAATTTACTTTTAATTCTGAGTACGAAAATAAAATCAATATATTTTTTTACATCTTATGAAATTTTAGATTAGCATAGATGTACTCGAGATCAAAATCTATACAAGTCATTATGATAATAATCTTAGTGAAATGTATACACACACACACACACACACACACACACACACACACACACACACACACACACACACACACACACACACACACACACACACACGCACACGCGCACACACACACACACACACACACACACACACACACACACACACACACACACACACACACACACACACACACACACACGCACACACACACAACACACACACACCACGAGCATAGCTCCCCTTCCCGTAAAATATAACTAGGTAAACACACATACAAACACACACACACACACACACACACACACACACACACACACACACACACACACACACACACACACACACACACACACACACACACACACACACACACACATACACAAATGACGAAAAACTTCAATCTAACCAATACATGAGCATTACAAAACAACTAAATCTGTAAAGGAAAAATATGTACATGTTTTCCAAATTTGCTTTTTGCACTTTCATTAAACGCTGAAAGTATGGACATTGAAAAACATGGTTCCTCATTATCATCGACTGGAGTAAAATCTGTAATGCAATTGGTCATAGACCAGGTATTTTTTCATATTTTCATGGGTTACTATACTTTTTGACATACTATACCTGAAAAGGCCAAAAATTGCACCCATTTCTTTCCAGGATGTATGGGTAGCATTGCCGCATAGAGGCTGAGGTTTCTTGCTATCTATACACTGGTCAACAAAATTTATTAGAATACCTGTCCCACAAACAAAAGGAAGTGAGCATGATAGATTTTTCTATTATATTGCAAATATGTTTTCAGAATTATTCTATCAAGCATGGTTTTCTTGTGATAGCATGTTCAATATTAAATAATTATAATTAATAAATGAGGCTAATATTTCAATGAAACTTACCTTTAAAATGCAGAAAAATATGGTTTTTGGGTGTATTTTGCTTCTGGAAGATCCCTCTTTAATGTCCAACAGTAATCAGCCACCATTGAAGAGCTTCACTTCCCTTGATACTGGGTTTTCATGTTCAAAATATCCTGGTGAAAACTCTCAACGTGTTTATCACTAACTGCGCCAAGATTTGAATGGAAAAAGTCCAAGAGTCTAGGATGTTTCTAGAAAATGTATCTGCTGCAAAATTCTTTCTACCCGAAATATATTCAAACCTAACTTCATAGCATGGAAGTATAGCAAACACCTTGCTAGTCTGCCCCTAAGGTTCTTATGCTTAAATAAGTTCTGAATAGTTGTATGATCAGTCCACACTCTGATTGGATATCCCAGTATCATACTTCTAAAACTTTCTAATGAATATATCACTGCTAAACTTTGTCTTTCTGTTATAGAGCAGTTTCTCTTTGCGCTATTACAAGGTCTAGATGTCTAAGCTTTTGGTTTCAAAGTTCCATTTCTCTCTTGCATCAGTATGCCTCTTAACCTTATATCAGACACATCAGTACAAAGAATGAATTCTTGATCATAGTCTGGAAATATTAAAACTGGAGAACTCGTAAGTTTATCTTTCAAATTGTCAAAATATTGCTGTTGTGCAGGTCCCCACATGAACTTTGAGTCTTTCCTCACAAAGAACTTATTAGATTAGCTATGTCTGCATATCCTTGAATAAATTCCTATAATATCCTGTCAATCACAAGAAACTTCTAAATTTTTCTACATTGTTTGGAAATGAGAAATTCTTTACTGCTTCAACGTTTGAATTTACCGTAATAAGTCCATACCTGTCTATCTTGTGTCCCAAATAAATAACACTGTCCTGCAAAATATACATTTTTCAAGTTTCACTTTCAATCCTGCTTCAACTAGTCGTGAGAATATCAAATCTAATTTCCTAAAGTGCTCAGGAAACTATTAAAACATCATCGAGAAATACACTAGCAATGTTTCTAACAACCCATCTAAAACTATATTGATTAATCTTATGTAAGTTAATGGACTATTGCATGATCCAAATGGCATTAGTTTGAACTCATGGTGTCCCGTTGGAGTAAAAAATGATGTGAATTCTCATAAATCTTCGTGGAACTCTATTTACTAAAAAGCAGATTTGATATCTATAGTGCTAAAATACCTATTCTCAGTTCTCATACTTCTAAGAATGTCCACTATCCCTGGTAATGGTAATCGGTCACGTATAGTATGCTTATTCAATTTCCTATAATCAATAACTGGACGCATGGTACCATCTGATTTTGGCACCAGAATAATGGGGAGGTACCACTCACTTTCACTATGTTCAATAATGTCCTGCGATAACATTTCAGTGATCAGTTTATCTACAATGGCTAGTTTAGAATGTGGTACTCTGTAGGTAGGTATATAGATAGGTTGAGTCCCTGGTTTTAATTTGATCTGAGGTTTAAGTAGTTATTTTGCCCTAGGTGTCCCCCGGCAAAGCAGTTGCTTTATTGTGATTCAAGAGCAAAATAACTAAGCTTTCATCTAACAGTTATTTTGCTCTAGGCGTCCCCCGGCAGAGCAATTGCTTTATTGTGATTCAAGAGCAAAGCAACTAAGCTTTCATTCAACTCAGGACAGCTAGTAAGTTCTAGTTTATTCCTGAACTGAGCAGGTTGATGAATTTGGCAATTCCACCTCTTCAGTACTCTCATTTAAAATCTTAATGGGTATTGTACAAACTTGAAAATATCCTATTTGTGTACCTTTTGTTAAGACTATGTCTTAATTCAAAGTACAAGTCACTAATATTTCTACCATGTTCTTATTTGACTTATAAATCTCTGAGTCCAATTTCAAACCTTTTAATCTGATTCTGGAATGGTTAAAATTTCAGAGTCTATCGCGACTCCTTTTAACTGCACCTCTACACTGTTAGTTGCTCTGGAGTGTAACAATGTCGACTTTATTACGCTACATTGGTATCTGATGAATAAGTAATTTTTGGGATTTCTTGAACATCTGAGTTGGGTTCACTATATGAGGCTTTACTTTCTGTTCGTCTGGACCGGTCTGCCTCGCTCTCTAAAATACAATTTTTATATTTCCTATATATTTCTAGAGATTATTTGATTCTTGTCACTGGCTTTAAGTCTGGTTGATTTAAAATGGGATTAACTGTGATGTCACTAAGATCCCTAAGTCAGTAGGACATATAACCATGTTCTCGTTTCTCATAATTGTAAATCTTATCAGCAAATCTCCTGGGAAAACAAATTCTTCTACAACTATCACTGGAATGTGCAAATGCTCATTTTTATATAAGATAACTTCTAATTCAACCGTAGCTAATGTTTTTAACTGATTTTCAGTTACTCCTTGCAATGAGTAATGGATTGGTCCAAAGATTTTCTCTCCTGGTTTCAATTTGTTTAAAACTCTACTAGTTATGACATTAACTACAGAGCTTGTAACAATAAAAATTTGAATAGGTTTATTGAACCTTCTTCCAGTAATGAGAGGTCCTACGGAAGTCCTTTCTATTGTTATATTCAGTTTGCAGCTATCTTCGATGTTGAAGTTTTCTTTCACCCTTCTATGACTCTTATCCTTAACACAATACTATGTGTATTTCTATGAGTAGATCTGTAGTGTTATGATCTACATTATCTTTTAAAAAAATTCCTTTTTTGTCTTTTATATTTTTGCTTATGAGTAATGTGTCAATCAAACTGAAAAACCTATTAACTCCTATGTGTTTTCATCACCTAAAATGCAACTGGACATTAGCACTCATGTAGCCCAGTGTAGATATTGTGCCCAGAACAAAGGTTGTACGCACACTGCCCCTATCCTAGAGTACACAACACCTTCTCATCCTTTTCAGGCTATGTCTATAGACCTTTTACAATTTTCTCGTAGTACTCAAGGTTCTATGTATGTCCTTTTGTGTGTAGGCTACTTTAGTCGCTTTGTAATTGGCTCCCTTACGTAGCAAGTCTGCTCCAGTAGTTGTCCATGCTTTAGTTTTTCATATTTTGTGTCCATGCACTACTCCCTCAGTGCTCCTTAGCGACAATAGGATTGAATTTAGGAATGAGATGTTAGCGACCATTTGTTACGGCATCACACAAACCTTTGTAACTGCTTACCATCCTGCGTCTAATGATTTTGTAAAGCGGACGAATAGGGATATTCTAGACATTCTCAGGCACGTTGCTAGTAGCCTCCATGAATCTTGGGGAGATTGGTTTCCTCATGTCAGTGCTTGCATTAATAGCAAAATTAATGTTTCCACAAGTAAGACGCTTCATTACTTCATCTATGGAGTGGAAATCGGCTCCCATATACTGTGTTAGACAGTCCTACTCCTCCCTTCTAAATTTTTGATGGTTATAGTAAACTCCAATGGCATACATTACATAGGATTTATGATTCTGTAAGAGAGAAACTAGATGACTCCAAGTCCAAAATGTTGAAACACCAGCATAGTCTGGATACGCCTGTTAACGTAAGTATTGGTGATCATATTTATAAAAGAATGCCTGATCGCCAATCTAAACTTAATTGTAGGTTTACAGATCCCCTTTTAGTAACTGAAATGTTACATCCCAATAAGATCAGGGTCTTCGATCCTTCCAAGGGACTGAGTGAAGTGTTGCACGCTGATAGGCTTAAGATAACAAGAGTGCTTATCCCTGCATGTGCTCGGCCTCCCCCAAGGCCCACTGTGCAAACTATGCCTTCTGTATCTGCCCCTCACAATTATAATTTTCGTTCAAGGGGTCCTATGACTTAACATTTGTACTTGTGTATTGCTTTTGATATTATCCATGGTGTCTTGTATTGTATTCTTTGTAATATCACAATTTTTGTATTCATTTCTTATGCAATTCTTATGTTGTATTCCTTGTAATGTTTACCTTTTTTATGTCAATTTCATACATAATTTTATGCTGTATTTTTTGTAATATATACTATAGTGGGTCCATTTCCTAGGTATAATGTAACTATTGTTTAGCTATTAAGTGCAATGTCCAGGACGCCCGGTAATTGTTATCTTTTGGTGCAAGAACTTATGTATATATATATATATATAGCTAACCCGTAACAAAGTTACAGTGACTTAAACCAATGCGCTATCAAGAGAGATATAAGTTGAGTACGATTTTCTTATATTTGTATGCTCGAATTACATACATCTACACGAAATATCGCGTTCAACCCACCTCCGCTATGATATTGCATTAGCTAGTATGTACACGTGGGATAGATTATACATCTACACTGAATGGTTCCCCGCGATCAATTGATATTATTCAACCACAAACAACTTTTAATTCCATGACATCGCAATCGAGACTGAAGAATCGCTCGATGGAGACATTTTGTTGGAAATGAAACGTGGACGAGCCGAGGATTCGAACCCAGCTAACCCGTAACAAAGTTACAGTGACTTAAACCAATGCGCTATCAAGAGAGATATAAGTTGAGTACGATTTTCTTATATTTGTATGCTCGAATTACATACATCTACACGAAATATCGCGTTCAACCCACCTCCGCTATGATATTGCATTTAATTAGTATGTACACGTGGGATAGATTATACATTATCTTTTAATTATATCCTCGGCTCGTCCACGTTTCAATTTCCAACAAAATGTCTCCATCGAGCGATTCTTCAGTCTCGATTGCGATGGCATGGAATTAAAAGTTGTTTGTGGTTGAATAATATCAATTGATCGCTGGGAACCATTCAGTGTAGATGTATAATCTATCCCACGTGTACATACTAGCTAAATGCAATATCATAGCGGAGGTGGGTTGAACGCGATATTTCGTGTAGATGTATGTAATTCGAGCATACAAATATAAGAAAATCGTACTCAACTTATATCTCTCTTGATAGCGCATTGATATATATATATATATATATATATATATATATATATATATATATAAAAATATATATATTTATATATATTATTAGATAGGAGGTAAGGGGAACATGGGCTGAGGAACAGCCCGTGTTCCCTTTACCTCCTACCCACATTCGTCATGATGTTCACACAAATATATCATCATTTAGTATAAATATCTGTGTATGTTGTATTGTCTAAGGTGATTTCATGTATACATTTTTTCTCGCCCATTTTTGTATGTACATTACGGTGTATGTAGAGTTGTTCATACTTTTGATTTTGCTAGCCTTGATCATTTTTTTTTTTTTTTTTTTTTGCTCGGTGGGGTCACCGAATGGTGGTGGCCGAGCGATGTGATGGTATCGTACCATTATGTATACTATTTACGTACTTTTTTGTAGTATCACACAGCTGTTATTGTGTATTATACTTGCAAATTATTCAATTGTGCTTGTGTTTCTCCATTGCATAAATGTCATAGATTTTGTTGTATATTGATTTTTACAATAGCAATGTATTATTTAATTACAATTCTGTGTACCTTTGTAAGAACCAATTGGGTCGTGTGTATATATGCAAAAAAAAAAACATTATCGCGTTTTTTTAACTTGTTTTTATGAGTTAGTTTTTTTTTTTTTGCTTTTTATTATTATTTTTTTTTAATCTCGTCCAAATTTGTTCAGATATTAAATATTTAGTATATAAAAACAGGTGCAATCATGTTATTCATCCCACCACATATGTGCATCTATGTTATTCAAAGAGGCATTAGACCGAGGTATAAAAATAAACAAGTAATTGACCATATAAAGTCACTGTCAGATGCTGCAAGCCTACAACAAGTGTAAATACTATATATGGGCCAGTATGGCTATTGGCTGGCTACCTTACAAAATTTACCTTTTATCTTAGCATACTCTTCAAAGATTAAACACTCCAATTTCCCATAATGACCCTGGACGTTGCCTAAACACAGATCCACCACTTGGACAGTGGAAAAGGGGTTAATATAGTAATGGGGGGAAACTGAGGTTACTTTCTACCTGACTTTTTGCTCGCTTTCCCTTAACTTTAACCTACAATCATACATATGTCCTTGAGATGTAACTAAAAAAAAAACGTGTTTAAAAAAAATGGATATTTTCGTTTTTTATATATTTTGTTTTAAAATAACTCAGCAAGAAAAATAACCATATTACAATAATTTTTCTATGTTAGAATATCAAATAAATCATTATACCCCTCACTTAAGGTTTATGGTGTTAGGGCAATTCCATTTTCTGTGGTTTTATGTTGTGATATGTTTTATTTATTTTACAATGTATAGTTGCCCCACTTAGTTTTGGCGCAGTTTTAAAAATGTTTCGGACAAGAATAGCAACTCGCCCAGTATTCTTTTTTTTTATTACATTTTCGTGTCTGTTTATTTACATGCTTTGATTTTTCTTTTTCTTTTCTTTGCTAAATAGTAACTACCTTAAAAAACGTGACAAACAGCGAAATACTCAAAATGGTGTAGCAGACGACACATTTTTCTTGACCTACTAATGACATCTATCACTCTCATTTGACAAGTAATACAATTAATATACGTTGCAGAGGAGAGAGAGAGAACACAGGAGTCTGTACACGTAGTGGTCGATGGTAAACTAACAACCATATTCAAGCTGTGAGTGGTGCTGAGTGCAGTGACAAACTAGCCAAAACTAACTCGTATACCTATAAGTTATGTTATAACCCTATTATTAAATCAATTACTTTCATTTATATATTCAGCAGAGGGCTTGTGATCCAATTATGTTATGTTAATTGTGATGGAAAAAAAATCGTGGCTCCTGGATCGGATTGAATCATGGCCAGAGAAGGAGGGCAAAAAAGCCTTGGTATATGTGAGTAATCTCAGAGTAGTGAATGACATCGCTGAGCGTGAAGTTAAGATGATGAGTCATTTTACAAATGTCATCATCACAGATCCCAAGCAGAGGGAATATCTCCAACATGCTATGGATTACAACAGACTGCGCTTCGAAAGCTTCAAGAAGCAAACACTAAACAAATAGCTGTGTTACATAACTTTGATACATGTAATCATGATTATTTTTGGTAATTCCAGTTGGGGTTTGACTTGTTGCAAAATTACACTTCCCACTTTGTATTATATATGTCAAATGTATGAAATTTAGTTATTTTTCTGTAAATATTATATATAACATGTAATTGTTGTACAATGTCAATCAGATTGTACACGTTCAAAGGAGCATTAAAAATGCTTTAATTTGATAACTATTTTGTTGCTCTATCTTGCACCATGTGAAAACTGTCAGTATTTTCAACAATTTCGTATCTATTAAAAGTCACCTTAAAGATTCAAAATTTCTAACGGTTGATATTTGTAGAGTATATCCTGCTCATTCATTTGATACCTGATTTGTTGCTCTATATTGGATAGATAAAAAAATTATACCGCAAAATATGCTTAGAAATACCTCAAATTTGGCCCTTTTGATAAAATAGCAAAAAAAATTCAGTCTCCATGTGACAATGCGTCCATATATCCTAGATAAAAATGGATGTAATTTGTGGCCTTTTCAGGTAAAAAATATGGGAAAAAGTAGAGTAACGTATGAAAATGTTATATTTTTAAACAGGCCTAATATAGATACATATATCATTAGGCTTTTCGTTACTTTTTTCTTTACAAAAACAAGTAAAATTGTCTGGCTTTTCTCATAATGAAATGATAAAGTTCACCAGTTATTTGAAAACAGAAGTCGCAACACCTCAAATATTCTAGCTGAGGTCCACTGCTAAAACCCCGTCCACATAAGCATACAATGTCTGCAGATACAAGCGAGAATATTATTGTTCATTAACGGATCCACCGCCTTTGTCTTCGCACAAACACGAGCACATTACTGATTTGTCACCTAAAGATAAAGATTATAAGTCCGTCACCATACAAATTTATTGTTTATGACTGCCGACACAGTATCTAGATAAATAAATTGTTCTAGTGACAGCCTCAATTACTTAGTTAACTCAATATACCACACCTACACCGTAGGAAATGAGAAACCCGTAGTAGAGAAAACCTATGCCAATTGAGTCGTCTCCCCGCCAGGCTAAGTCTGTTGGAAACCAACGCAACATTACACACAGCGGGTCCTGGGAATCGAACTGACGACCACCTGCTTATGACATAGTATCCACTAGGCTCCCGCGCGGCACTGACGACCACAAATGAATATATAGAATACATCACCTGTTTTAACAAAACTGGCTATTAAACTACACACAAAAGAACAAGTTTCCAAGACTCGTACTACCTATCAGAGTGTGTTTCGTTGCGATCTTGGCTTAAGATAGCTCATTCCACACATAACCGCGTTATACATGCCATTACCATTCTGGCTAATTCATATTCTGCTTCAAGTGTTTGTAAATATC
>NC_134796.1:7751003-7768503 GCF_046742065.1 Oratosquilla oratoria | reverse complement strand
ACTTAAGTTGTATACGCCCCATAAAACAAGTAATACATCACTCAGTCATATAACCCACTCACCTCCACTCACTCCCACACTCACACTATGCCGGCAGACTATACGACGCCTAGACACTTCCTGGAAAATAAGCTGAGACAAGCATTTTCCCACAACATGCACACGCGACCACACACCAATAAACACATTATTACGTATACTGACGAACCACCCCTGGATATATATATTATAGTCTGGCTGTCAGACTAAATTATAAACTAATTATGTAAATTAAAATATAAGATGTGACGAAGTAAACCCAGCTCACATAAAGAATTCAGTTATGCGAACATAGCAACTCCCCAAGCAACTTCCGAGGTTTATAACGGCATGCACGGGCTGGGAGCGGCGTTCTGCCAGTGACGTTGCCTAGGAAATAGAATAGTGTAAGAGTGTACCAAGAGAAACAGTAGATTGAATAGGACAATAAACAAACAAAACTTAGAGGCGTTTGGCAGTGGACAAACCTAAAACATTTTCTGTGTTATAAGTGACCAGGATGGAGTAACGTAACAGTTAGTTACACCCGTCCGGTTACATATTACTGGTGGCAGCACTCCCGCAACCTACTACTTCGAAGAGACTACGGTGTACCTACTACGGTGAACCTCAAACCCGTCCACTCAAACCCGTCTCAAGAACAAGAACTTGGTCTACACTCCCTATTCACGGGCAATCGTCACAGGCTGATCTCCCACTACTATAATCAACATTATAAAGGTAACATCAATCCTTATATTTAACACCAATATATTCCAGTGATAATAATCATACATTACCAACTCCAAACCACACCTGATACTCGCATTTTTTTTTTCTATGCGAACATCAATTCACCGAGCCCTCTGGACTTCCTTCGCTTGAGCACTGACCTCACCCGCCCCAGAGGACTCACACCGGCTGCGCACTGACTCGCGTAACAGCCACCTCATCCGCTCAACCACCACCACTCATCCGAGTGTCACGTTCCACCGAGAACCACAACATCTAAAAAAAAAAAAACTTGCTTCAAAGCACGGTATTAAGGTAATCCTTACGCCCTTAGATACCTACGCACGTACACCTTAGCTATACAACGAGTATGTAATCTCGCACTATATTAGCATATTGTCATTTAGAAGTTTTTTTTTCTCTCCAAAAAAATTATCATTAAGTAATACCCTTTAATCTGCATATGCATTCTTCTAATTATGTAATTCTTGTTTAAACAAATAGTTCTTATATGTTTAAAATTCAATATTTACATAGAACTTATACATTTTTATCAATGTAACCTACCTTACTGCTGTAATTTTTTTATGAACAACCATAACTAATTCTATTATAAGAATAATATCACAAAAATTAACTCCTTATTATATAATATTAATTCCACATTCTTCTAGTTAAGTAATTCTTGTTTAAACAAATAGCTCTTATATGTTTAAAAATTCAATATTTACATAGAACTTATACATTTTTATCAATGTAACCTACTTTACTGCTGTAAATTTTTTATGAACAACCATAATTAATCCTATTATAAGAATAATATCACAAAATTAACTCCTTATTATATAATATTAATTCCATTTTTTTTTATATATATACATACACATATATTTTTATGATTTTGTAATCCCATTACTATATCCCCCTTCCCATATCTAAGCATAACATAATACCCTTAGTTATTATATACCTATTATTCATATTTTAACAACTCCCTTTTTTTTTTCTCTTAGAGTACAATCAAAACTAACTATTAACTAATACATGACTTAACAACATGGCCTTTGCCACCAGATCCAAAATTAAACAAAGTTTACATAGCGTCTTCTCAAAGTCTAGAGAAGACAAACAACATGATATATCCAGTGACAAAGAGGAAATACACACAGAAGACTTAATTGGCAATGACAAACCAGACCATTTTTACCTATATCCACAGGTTGACAATACCTCTAAACAGTTAACCAATGACCAATTAAATAATCCTGACAAAACTAATCCCAATGCAGATACTCAAATAGACCCTGTTTATGAGAACGATGTCTTACCTTTTTTCAACCAGCCTTCTCAAGTAGACATCTCCAAACCATCTGAACCACAACAACCCACCCAACCAACTCCTCATATTGCTCCTCCAAATATGCAAACAAAACCTCCTATAAACCATAATCCATCCAACCCCCATATCCAAACACATAATAACCCCCCTCCCATTCAGCAGCAGTACCAAAACTTCCCCTTTCCTTCCCCCCATACCCCATCTGGTCAAACCCACTCTACACCATACCACCAACCACAACCTAACCTTCCTCCAAACCCACAATATTACCCTTACCCACTAACTCAACCAACAATAATTAACAACTATCAAACCATAACCCCCCTCACAGAAATCCCAACCTTTTCCCAGGATAGTGGAATATCCATTACAGATTTCTTAACAGCATGTGATCTAATATACTCTAAGAACATAACATATTCAGATACAGATAAAATAAATTTGTGCCGTCAGAAAATAAACCCATCTGACATTTGCCGTTCAAAGGCAAGGATGCTAGACACCCTAGTTGCATCTGGAATCACTTATCAGGAATATAAACACCACCTTCTTAAGGTTTTTCATAACAAACAACCTAACAACATTTCCTTCCTCATCACCTTCCTCAATAACACTAGAGTCCAACCACATTCCATTACTAACATAATGGATTTTATTGCAAACGGAATGAAAGAGGTCAGAGAAGACCTAGAAAATAACTCTCCTTGGACTCACACTGATCAATTTGGTCAAAATGTAATGCCAACAAAACACTTACTAACATTCCTTGAAATAGCTTCCTATCTCTCCCAACTCCCTCCAAAGTGTTTAAAGGAAGCCTCCAAAAAGGAACTAGACACTAGAAATCCTCTAGCTTATACCTATATTTTAGATATCATGAATGCTTGCAATATATCCTTAGATACCCCCAACCATCTCCCCAGACTAAATAGCCTTCACTCACAGCAACCCCCTCCCACCAATCAAGAACAACCTTCTAAGTGGTGCTCCTACCATTCATCAAACAGTCACAACACAAAAGACTGCATACAGCAACAACAATACCCGCAGGTACAACACCACCCTATCCCTTGCTCAGTTCATGGAACCTTCTCCCACACCGATGCCCAGTGTTGGACACAACAAAAGCAACACACAGGTACAACCCCACCCTATCCCTTGCTCAGTTCATGGAACCTTTTCCCACACAGATGCCCAGTGTTGGACACAACAAAAACAACAAGTTCAACCCCCCTTTAAACACCCACTCCTCCCTACACCAACACATCCAATCAAATACTGCAACCTACACCAAACATCATCTCACTCCAACGAAGAGTGTTACCTACAGAAAACACAACAACAACCGCATCAGAGAACTAACAACCCATTCACCACCCATCGACAAATACCCCCCTCCAACACGACAACCAGTACTCAACAACGATTGGGGGAACGTGTACCAGCCTCACACACCAAACCACCATAGGAATATCTCATACACAACACAAATACCTCACCCTAGAAGTAAGCCTAGACCAACTTAAAGTTGCCATGATGGTTGATACAGGAACAAACCTGAACATCATCCCAAGAGCTCTGTATGAAGCATTAAATGACCCACCCCAAATTCAATTTTCCAATATGGAAGGACTCTTAATAGAAGGGAGCACAATTCCTCTACACGACACCATAGACTTAAATATTGAAGTCAACAATCACAAAGTAGGTTTCACAACTTTCCACATAGCTGATGAATGGAGCCTTGATCAACAAGGTATAATAGGACTACATTCACTAAAGATTTGGAAAACTAAGATAGACTTTGAGACTAACAAAATCTCCTTCCGAGATGTAAATAATGAATCAACAGTCCCTGAGACACCCGACTCAGACACACAACATCTCTCATGTCTACCTTCCTTTAATACTCCCAATCCCACTAACAGCTATTCCTTCCGACCACCCCCTTATGTCACCTCAAAGGCACTGATGTCTAACACAGTCATCATACCCCCTAGACATTCAATAACAGTCCCACTATACATACCCGGTGCAATAGACCATCAGGACGTCATAATCGACTCAGGACACGTCCAGGATTAACAACATAACCATTGAGTCCTCCTGGGACACAATATCAGAAAATAAACATACACTAGCTATGTTAATAAACACCTCAGAACAACACCGTAAAATCAGGAAGAATACAAACATCTGCGCAGTCCATCTCCATAACTCCCCTATCCAGGAACCACTTCCGCAACACATCAACCAAGTAAGACCAACTCAACCCCTCCCCCCTATTCCCCCAGACCAAATCACGACATCAGCTGATGGAGAAAGTCATAACGAGCTATTAGCTCTCCTACAGAGGAATAGATCAGCTGTCGCCTTAGAAGGCGAATCACTAGGCAAATGTGATATAATCAAACATCACATCCAAATTCCCCCAAACACCCCCCCTTCATACACCCCCGCTTACCGCATACCCCACAGTAGGAAATCCCAAGTCAATGACAGTGTACATGAGATGATACACCAAGGCGTAATTTCCCATTCAGACTCCCCATGGAACAGTCCCCTC
This sequence comes from Oratosquilla oratoria, assembly GCF_046742065.1. NCBI lineage: Eukaryota > Metazoa > Arthropoda > Malacostraca > Stomatopoda > Squillidae > Oratosquilla > Oratosquilla oratoria. The sequence goes on along the minus strand of NC_134796.1, from coordinate 7,763,848 downwards.
TTTTTGGTCCCTAAGAAAGACGGAACCTTACGCCCTGTTGTTGATTTCAGAAAAATAAACAACCTAACTCAATCTGACCCACACCCCCTCCCCGCCATGCAAGAATTACTACAATGCATTGGCAACGGGAACTCTGTTTTTTTCCACAATAGACCTCAAGTCAGCCTTCTGGCAGGTCGAACTAACAGAGGAATCAAAACCCGTAACTGCATTTTCCACGGACAAAGGACATTTTCGCTTTGAACGTATGCCCTTTGGCCTTAAGAATGCCCCCTCAACCCAACAAAGGTTGATGACCCGCATTTTCAGTGACATGATAGGAATCTCATTATTCGTCTATTTAGACGACCTCATTATATATAGCCCCACAGAAAGAGACCACCTTAACACTTTAGAGATTGTCATCAAACGTCTCAAACATACCGGATTAAAGATTCAATTAAAGAAATGTAGATTCCTCATGAAGGAACTCACCTTCCTAGGCCATAAAGTGGATGCAAAAGGGATTCACACAACCACAGATAAAATAGATACAATAAACAATTTCCCAACCCCCAGAAACGCTAATGAAACAAGAAGTTTCATTGGGTTAGCCTCCTATTACAGACACTTCATACAAAACTTTGCTGATATTGCTTCCCCTCTGACCAAATTCACAAGGAAAGGCGAGCCATTTCAATGGTCAGAAGCAGAACAGCAAAGTTTCGACACTCTCAAACACGCACTCACCACAGCCCCTGTACTAGTTTTCCCTGATATGAAGAAAGAATTCTTTCTTTACACAGACGCCTCCTCTAAAGGAATAGGCGCAGTCCTACAACAGAAAGATGACAATGGCAAAGAACACGCCATAGCCTACGCAAGTAGAGTCCTCAACAAAACTGAAAATAACTACTCAACAACACATAAAGAAGGTCTCGCAATCATATGGGCACTAAAACACTTTAAATACCTCATTTTAGGCTACAAGATTACCATACTAACAGACCACCAACCACTAGTATATCTTTTTAACTCCAAAGACTTACATGGGAGAATTGCTAGATGGAAAACAACTCTCCTTGATTACGATCCCATGATCGTATACTTAGCTGGCAAAGCTAACGTAGTGGCAGACTGCTTGAGCAGACAAACTCACATCACCCCCATCACCCAAACCACATGCATACCCATGCGAGAACTTAGGGACGAAACAGACAGTGACCCAATATGGTCTCCAATAAAACAGCATCTCATCTCACAAACCCCCTTACACTCCCGACCACCTGTCCCTATTGAGGAACTCAATCTGGTCGACGGAGCCATAAGGAGAACCATTAATACAAGAGAGGTTACTGTTATTCCCAGAGCCCTAGTCCCCAAGGTCCTTCACATATTGCACGACAGTGTAATGGGAGGCCACTCGGGCAGAGACAAGACACTAAACACTGCTAGACACACATATTACTGGCTTAACATGAAAAGAGATATAACCACACACATAGATTCTTGTGTAACTTGTAACCAATTCAGAGGCCCTGACCCGAAACAAATCCACATTAAAGACATCCCACTCCCAGCTGAGCCATGGGAAACACTTGGCATTGACCTACTGAAAATGCCAACGAGCCATCAAGGTTCCAATTATGTACTCACAGCAATAGATTATTTCACTAAATACACAATCTTAATACCACTCCAAAACAAAACAGCAGAGACTGTAGCCAAAGCCCTGGTCAACAATATATTTTGTAAATACAACATACCACACACAATGTTATCTGACAATGGCTCAGAATTCAAAAATGAAGTGATGCGCGAAATAGCACACCTTTACAACATTGACCAAACATTTGCCACTGCATACCACCCCCAGGGAAACGGTCTGACTGAGCGAACAAATCGCAAGGTCCTAGAAATTCTCAGACCATTGGTCAATGACCTCATGGACACTTGGGAAGACTGGCTACCACAGGTACAAGCCAGTATCAATAGCACAATAAATTCCGCAACAAAGATGTCCCCACATGAAATCATTTTCGGCCAACCAATGCGCCTACCCTACCAAATATTCAACCAACCCCCCCCCACCCTTATACAACATAGATAACCTCTCACACTGCATCAAAAGAGGTATGCAAACAATTTATAAAAAAGTTAGAGCAAACCTGAAAGAAGCCCAGGAAAAGACAAAGACTAACCAACACAAACGGTCAATTCCACTTGACATAGCACCCGACGACACAGTCATGATAAAGGACTCAGGTCGAACAAACAAACTCAAACCCAAATTCCTAGGCCCCTTCATAGTCACAAGTTCACTCCCTAACAATGTCTTCCTACTAACAGATCCTTCTGATCAATCCACCTTCACCATACATGGAGAGAAGTTGAGAAAGGTCAAACTGAACCTCGACCCAATCTCACCTCCCATCCACAACCCACCTATCACAGACACACACCAATCACCAATACGCAAGTCTCATCCCATGACTCTGCGTCGACGCAACTAAACATGCACTCTAGCTCTCGCCCATGAAGATGCAGGACGCCATGTATCTATCAGTGGAGGTTAAAATAGCCCATTTCCAATAAGAACTCTTTTCCACATATCTATAAAACTTCTCTACTCCCTTCCGACCAATATAATCTTAGCGAGGGTCAGACAAACATATCCTTAGTCACTCAGACACGACCCCTCTTTCCACAGATGAGATCTCTACAACTCATCCCACTCATCGTCCACCTCGCCCTCTCCGTCCCAAGGCTTTTGCCTGGCGCCATAGTGCACCAACACGGCACCACAGCCTGCGTTGAAGACTCCATCATGGTGAAACTCCGCATCTCACCCACATCCTTGCTAGAACCAATTTCTAAACTACAAAATGACATACAAGAAATACAGAACAACATAAACAGGCAAATACCAAATAACACACACCAAAATTATGAGACCTCACAGATACTCTACCACAACGTCAACTCATTACAAAGTAAAACTCAACAAGATAAAATACACAATATACCACCTTCCAGACCCAGACAACGACACTATCAACACCAGAAGAACCAAAAGAGGCCTATTCGATTTCGTTGGCATTATCTCTAAATCCCTATTTGGAACTGCTACTGATCAAGATATCCACACAGTGGATACACACATAGGAAAAATAACAAGAGTACTCCAACAACAAGGGAAACTCATTGACTTAAATTCACAGAACATTTTAATTTACAATACTTAGTTTAATTGAAAAAGAAATAATGCATAAGAGAATATATTCAATACTCCGCATATATGTACAGTTAATCCCTTCTCTCACGGGTGGCATTTATATTTATGTTTTGTTCAAACGCACGTAAACGCTTTGGAAGCCAAAGGGTTAATTCAGCATGAACGATATAGTTCTTGTCTTTCACGTTTCAAATATCACTTGTCCAACAGTCACAGGAACAAGAAACGGGAATTATTTGGCTGAGAGTCACGTAGAGTTACGGTAGCGGTGAGACGCCCATAGACGAGGTCCTCCAAGAACGAACGAGATCAACTCATCTCATCCCAGGATGTAACACTTCACCCCATACCATACAACACATAATGGAAGACTGCATTATACACAATCATGCACGCAAACAACACAACATACACTCTATAAAGGATTTGTGGGAAAACCCAGTTTCGGCTGTGGCATTCCTTGGGGAGACGGGACTGCTCGGACAGACAGTCTAAGGAACAACAACAACAACTCATCCCCGTTTTATTCCTGATAGTAAAAACGCAAAGGTCCCTTTCCAGAACATTTTACCTAAGGTTGTCAAGGGTATTTCTTCAATAATCTTCTTGGTGCTATTTCCTGTGTCTAGCGGAGTCGAAAGCAGATTATATACACTCGAAGTTAAACGCAAAACAATCTTTTCCATATTAGGTTATATTTACCTATTTTGTTCACTTGTGTATGACCTTATTGGCATTTTTTCTTTGCACCCTTCTAGTACAAAGACATCGTACATGATCTCATGCTGAGTATCAAAGTATTCTTGTAGAAAAGAATTGACCACATGAAAGAAACAGCGAATTCATGAAGAGGATATTCGAACGTCAGAATGTCGCATTGCGGAAGTATTAAGTATTGTTGATATCACCTCCATTTCTGCGAGTGGATGTATTTACATTAGCTCAACTTACTATGCAGAAAATGCGTTCAGACTAACCTAACAAGCACAATGTTTTTTCGCACTACAGGTGGCCACCAGCACTCGTATCGTAATTGAACGGAATCTTTACAATCACGAAGATCAATGCCCGAAAGCACCATAATGGCTAAGATTTTTAATTCTATTGAGGTAAGTTATTTCCCCATCGTTATTTTGGGGATGCCTTGGATATTGATAAAATGGCATGGCGATAGCAAAAAAAAAAAAAAAAAAAAAAAAAAAAAAACGTGGTTCATTACCAACTTAACTTTGCGATTTTTTTTTCTTTTACTTATAATGAGATTTCTTTCAACAATTTCAAATTATAGGTTAGGGTTCAAGATCACCAAACCTCTGAACATATCTATCGGCTCTTCTTTTCATCTGTTAGTTCACTAAAGCAGTTCCATTTACAGACAAATAAATATCTTATTGGAAAACAAGTGATATATAGAATATGGTTCCAATAACTCTGCACAGGATGATATATTGACAGAGACGAAGGAAGCTGCGTATTTCCTTTCTTTGTTTGATATATATGAAAAGAACAGCGAGTGCACTTTTTCTTCTTTATTTTCTTCGTTGAATCTGTTGCTCATCATTATCTTCTATTTTCATAAGATTTGTTCAGTTCTTCAATTTTTTTCATTTAATCTACGCATTCCACTATAAACATCCCTTGGAGTTCAAGTAACTGTCATTTACAATAGTTTAACTAAACGACAAACGGACCATAATGTATTTATTATCGTTATTATTGTTGTGTTGTCCAACCAGCAAATATTGGCAAATCTAGACCCCTTCTGCCAAGGAGCTGCGACAGAAATGAATAGACCCCACTGCCGCCAGAATAAAAAGAAAAGGACCATCCGCTATGGTGGGAGTTGCAGGATTTTTCGAGCCTGTTGAATTGGTCACTTTGAAACTAGATAATAGAATTATCATAGAAATATTAAGCTTTGAGAACGCTTAAAGGATCAAAACTATATGTTTACATAGTCAAATCTACAATGAGATAGTGGGCTTTATTTTCTTGTTCCGTGATGATCTTTACGCAAATATCATAAACGTACCTTGTCATTTTTTAATAATAGCAATAATTATAACGATAATAATAATAATAATAATGACAATGATAGTATAATATGATAATTAATGATTTGATCAGTAATAATAATAGTAATCATAATAACAATTTTAATTATCATTATCACCATCATCACCACCGCCATCGCCATCTCCATCGCCATCGCCATCACAACCGCCATCATGATCACCACCACCACCACCATGACCATGACCATGACCATGACCATGACCATGACCATGACCATGACCATGACCATGACCATGACCATGACCATGACCATGACCATGACCATGACCATGACCATGACCATCACCATGACCATGACCATGACCATGACCATGACCATGACCATGACCATCACCATGACCATGACCATGACCATCACCATGACCATCACCATGACCATCACCATCACCATGACCATCACCATGACCATCACCATGACCATGACCATGACCATGACCATCACCATGACCATCACCATCACCATCACCATCACCATCACCATCACCATCACCATCACCATCACCATCACCATCACCATCACCATCACCATCACCATCACCATCACCATCACCATCACTATCACTATCACTATCACTATCACTATCACTATCACTATCACTATTGCTATCGCTATCACTATCATGATCACGATCACGATCACGATCACGATCACGATCACGATCACGATCACGATCACGATCACGATCACGATCACGATCACGATCACGATCACGATCACGATCACGATCACGATCACGATCACGATCACGATCACTATCACTATCACTATCACTATCACTATCACTATCACTATCACTATCACTATCACTATCACTATCACCATCATCATCCCCATCACCATCCCCAGCATCATCACTACCGCCACTGCCGCCGCTGCAATTATCACTGCAATTATCACCACAACTTCGCCACCACCATCGTCACCGCCATCCCACTACTCCCCACCACCTTCACCACCACCATATTAACAATAATCATAATAATAACAACAGTAACAACAATAAAAAAATAGTACATGCATCAATACCATCACTACATAAAAAAATGGTCAGCAAAATTTATTAAATTACGTGTTCCACAAGCAAAATAGGGTCAACTTGACAGAAAATTTTCTGCTGATTTCAAATTTGTTTTCAGAATTTTTCTATCAGGCATAGTTTTTCTGCGATAGCGTATTAAATTCTAAATAATTATAACTATTAAATAAGGCTGATATTTCAATGAAACTTACCTTTAAAATGTAGAAATATATGATTTTCGAGTGTATTTTGTTTTTGTGAGACCCCTTTTTAGTGTCCAACAGTAATCAGCCAACATTGAAAAGCTCCACTTCCCCTGATACCAGGTTTCCACGTTCAGAATGTCCACGTGAAAATCCAAGTAAGAGTCTAGGAAGTGTATTTTTAGGCTCACCATCATCCCAAGGCCTTGTAGGATGTCAATACCTCTTTTACGATTTCATAATAGTTATTTTCTTTGTGATTTCCCAAAAACTCTGCACAAACTTTCTTAAATTACAGCCATGCAGGTTTTTCAAGACCATTTAGTTCTTCATCAAAATTCTGGCCTCTTATCAGCTCCCTAATCTGTGGTCCAACAAAAATATATTTTTTTGGTTTTTGCGTCCCTTACTCTATGAAACTTATTTCTTAAATATGTGAATGCTTCGCCAGTTCTGTCCAAACCTTTTACATAATTTTTCATCAAACCTAGCTTGATATGCAAAGGAGGCAGATAAATTTTCTCAGAATCAACAAGAGAAGGATTGACAACATTCTTCTCTCCTGTGGTCAAAGATCGTTTCGGCCACACATTCTTATCTCGACTGTCCCATTCTCAGAGAAGGCAATAAAAAATTGTATAACCCAGCTGTATTCCAAGTAAAATTGCCTCAACCTTCAGGTCACCACAGATATTCCATTTATGTTCTTCATACTTAATTTTTTGCAATAGAAGATTCATACTCTCATATGTTTCCTTCATGTTCAGCTGCATTCCAAGTAAAATTGCCTCCACCTTCATGTCACCACAGATATTCCATTTATGTTCTTCATACTTAATTTTTTGCAATAGAAGCTTCATACTCTCACATGTTTCCTTCATGTTAGCTGCATGGGCCTCAGGAACAAAAGGTAACATATTTCCATTGTGGAGCAAAACAGCTTTCAGTCTCACTTTTGAATAGTCAATAAATAAGCGCCATTCATTTCTGCCATGTTTATGGTGAAGCTCTTGCATAACAGAATATACATCATTGCAAAACACAACACCATCTTCAAATGAAAAAGATTGTTCAAAATTACAATGTCGCTCACGATAAAAAATTAACTTTGGATTCTTTCTGGAGAATATGTCAGCCTTTTAACTTGGAAGCAAGAAGTATATATGCAAACTGTATTTGTAACCTTACTTGTTCTTGTATATATGCAAACTGTATTTGTAAGCTTCCTTGTTCTCTTTTCAACCCTTCACTGAACAGAATAGTTTTGTAAAAGGAATTAGATACTTCTCTACCTTTACCAACACTTCTCGCGGACGTGCACACACACACACACACACACACACACACACACACACACACACACACACACACACACACACACACACACACACACACACACACACACACACACACACACACACACACACACACACACACACACACACACACACACACACACACACACACACACACACACACACACACACACACACACACACACACACACACACACACACACACAATGGTTAGAGTTCCTAGCCGCCTCTACGGTGGTCCGGGTTCGAATCTCGCCCAAGGCTGAAATAATTCCAGTGTTGCTGCGCTGCGAGTCGTTCCTCCAACTCTCGTGGGCGGGGAGTTGGATGTGTGTGTGTGCGTGTAAGGTCACATATAGCTGTCGATCATGAGTCCAACACGTGATCCAAGACCATCGTGAATGGTGAATCACGTACACTCACAAAAGAGAGATAGATAGATAAATAGATGAATAGATAGATAGAGATAGATAGATAGATAAATAGATAGATAGATAGATAGAGAGAGAGAGAGAGAGAGAGAGAGAGAGAGAGAGAGAGAGAGAGAGAGAGAGAGAGAAACAGAGAGAGAGAGAAGAGAGAAAAATGCAAACTAAAAACATAATCTGCTTATGTGTATCAGGTGTCTTTGAGCGATGAAGAGATGAACACCCAATATCTATACTTTTTTTTTTTTTTTTTTTTTTTTTTTTTTTTTTTTTTTGAATGATGGCCGTTTCGGGGCTGAACCATCGATTTGGCCATACCAACCTTCTTCCTACCTGTCACCCCCACAATCACCACCACCAGCGTCTCAGCCATGTTTCACTAAGCACTTTTGCTCATGACTCAGCAGACGTGATTTATTTTGACCTGTTCGTGAACGAGAGGATTTTTGCGCTTCCAGAAAGAAACGGTTTCTCCTAAACTGCGGGCGGGCTACGGCCATAGTCAATGAACTGTATATCACTATATCCCTTCCCGGGTCAACGAGTCTATTGTGCCCGACCTTCTTCTCTTTCTTCTCCGCCCAAATCTTATAGAAAAGTTTAGACGTTACTTACGAGCTTGTTTTATTGCGCTCAAAAACGCGAAGTGATTTGAGGCAATTGCGCTGATGATTTCATTGCGTTCACTCGGTATGGGGTCGGGTGAGGGGATGGGAGGAAGGATTTCATTGTCCTTAACGAGAACGATCCACCACTTCCACATCTTTGACGTGTTTCTTTAAAAGTATTTCAAACCAAAAGAAAAATATCAATATATCTACCATATAGTTTTCCTTATGAATTCTCTTTCAAACGTAGAATAGCCTTATAGGACATACGAAAATATCTGACACTATTTTGATTATTTCGTTGCCCCCCACGAGGTCTCTGGGAACCTATTATATCTCTTCTTCATCCAATTCAGGGACACCAGCGTCTTAAATTCCGCAGACAAATGACATTCTGGAAACCTCGCTCTTCATTTCAACTGTCAGTGGAATTTCAGCCCTGCAACTTAACCATTCCTTCATATTAACCTCTAATGCTTCCTCTTCTACATGTTTTAGGAAAGATGAATAATTTTGGCTTAATTCTTGAAATATATATAAGTATAATGACACACTCACACATGCATGTGTATATATGCATGTACGTATATATACGTATACATATATGTTTGAATGTATGTTTGTATGTATGTGTATATATATATATATATATATATATATATATATATATATTAATGTATATATATGTATACATATGTGGATGTATGTATCTGTATATGGATACGCGTACATATGCATACGTGTACATATGCATGCATGTATGAATGCATACGTATATATGTGCATGCGTGTATGTGTGCATACGTGTATGTATGCATATTTGTATGTAAGTATGCGTGTAGTCCATGCGTATGTGTATACATGTGTGAATGTATACAAGTGTGTATGTTTGTATGTATATATATGCATGCGTGTATGTATACAGGCGTGTATATATACATGCATGTATGTATGTATGTATGTATGTATGTATGTATGTATGTATGTATGTATGTATGTATGTATGTATGTGTGTATGTATATATGTATGTATTTATGTATATGTATGTATGTATGTATGTATGTATGTATGTATGTATGTATGTATGTATGTATGTATGTATGTATGTATGTATGTATGTATGTATGTATGTATGTATGTATGTATGTATGTATGTATGTATGTATGTATGTATGAGAATCAGACAAGAAACAATGGTCTCAAACTGTCCGGAAATAGATTCAATTTGGAAGTAGGTAGAAACAACTTTGCCAACCGTGTAGTTAATGAATGGAATAAACTTCCTGCACAGGTAGTGCAATGTAGTTCAGTTCGAAGCTTAAAGAATCATTTAGATAAATACCTAAGTAAGATGCTGTAATGATTATAATTTATGTTATATTATTTGTTTTTGTTTTGTTATAATTTGTCTGTCTGATTTTCATTTATTATTAGTTATATGTCAATTTATAATCATTTACTATTTACCTTTTTGTTTGTTATTCAACTATACCTATGCATTTATTTATGTATTTTATTTGTTATTTTTACATTATTATAGTTTTAATTTATTATTAATATGATTTTTTTTTTTTTTTTTTTTTTTTTGCATCCGACCTAGATATGGATCAAAAGGTCTCCTGTCGGCATGCTCCGCCTTTGTAATCCTTTGTAATCCTTTGTATGTATGTATGTATGTATGTATGTATGTATGTATGTATGTATATATGTATGTATTTATGTATGTATGCGTGTATGTATGCATGCGTGTATGTATGCATACGTGTATATATGCATACGTGTATGTATGCATGTGTGCATTTATTCATACATCTATATATTCATCCGGGTATGTATCAATGCGTGTGTGTATGCATGCGTGTATGTATGCATGTGTGTATGCATTCATGCCTGTGTGTATGCATGCATGTATGTATGCATGCGTGTATACATGTATGTATGTATTCATGCGTGTATGTATGCATACCATTATGTAAGCATGAATGTATGTATGCATACGTGCATGTATGTATACGTGCATATATACATACGTGTATGTATGTATACATGTATGTATGCATATATGCATATATGCACATCTTGTCACTTCCTCCTTGAAGCACCCCTATCCATCTTCCACACCATTTTTTATTCTGTCCTTCACCACCTCCTACACTTCCCTCAACTTTTTCTTGTACTTCTCCTTTTCTTTCTTATTTAAACAGTTTGCTCTAAGCCCCTCCCTACCTTCTGTCCTTTTCCTCTTTGTCCATCGATCTTCCCCTTTCAACATGTCTTCTACTAAAAAAAAAAAAAAAAATCGGATATTCCCTCACTCTCCTAAGAACATGTACATTCAAAACACTCCCTACTCTTTTCCTGGTACCATTATATAGTCCATTAAAGCCCTAAGTACCACCCTCCCATTCACCACTCTCTCCCATGTGTACTTATGATTGACCCTTTTCCTAAACACTGTGTTTGCCATCACCAACTCTCTTCACACATCTCCACCATCAACTCTCCACTACGAGTTTTTCCTGGAACTCCACATTTCCCAACCACTCCATTTATTCGATCAACTCGCACTCTAGCAAGAACGCCCAGTAACACTGCATTGACATTTCTCCCTAAACCCTCTATGCACTTGTTTAAATCTATCCAAAAATCCTCTCTTTCCTCTACACTTTTCTCACTACCAGGCCCATATGCACTTACAATGACCCACATCTCCCTTCCCAGATTCAACTTCATCCACATTAACCTTTTATTCCTTGGCTTCTGAGAGGAATGTCCCCTTTCGGCGCTACAGACAGTAGGATGCCTAGTCCTATCCTCCATCCCATTTTAGTTGTCTTTTATGACTCAAATGGGAACACTCGGAGGCAGTATCCTCTCTCCCCTACCATAGACTTTGGCGAAAATGGAAACGTATATTCAGAGAAGTGGTACAGGATCGTATTAAGAGTTGAGGGACAGCTTAAGGGAGAGACAGTCACAGTATGATAAAATAGCACAATTTCTCTATTAACAGAGATTTCCTCTAGGAGCAAAAAAAAAAAATAATAATAATGAAAATAAATAAAAGTAAATGAATAAATAAAAATACAGATATTCCATATGATATATGATAGATTGAAGAACCAAAATTTTTCGTCTATCTTGACATCTTCAAGGTACAGAGCAGAGTATAAAAATCGAGAGAAGAGTATGCACAGAAAGAGAAGGGACGAGAGGAAGAAATGTCCTGATCTAACTTTACAAAAGACGTCCTTATGCGGAGATGAAATGCTCTGATCTGGCTTCACGCCTTACACTCTCTCCGTATTTCTAAACTGTTTGAAAATTTATCCAATAATAAATTGATCTAGCTTATATGTTCCAGGATTCATATTTATATAGTTACTTATAGTAAGTCTAATAAAGCTAGATTCACTGATGTTCCTATCAATGAAAGACTTATTTGAAAAAGGTTCTGTGAGTCATTCCAGTCAATGCAGTGGTCATAATCGCTCACATGTACAAGCAAAGCATTGGATTCCTGACCCGTCATAATGCTATTCATTTACTGTTTCTTCCTGCACTCCATTTTTTTTTCTCAGTTTGCCCAACTTAATATTTGTCGCAGGTTTTTACAAAGGATGATTAATATACACAGCCTCCACTACATCCAAGAGAACTTTAGATGGGCAGTTTTCTTACTGCTGTGTGTGTGTGTTTTATGATATTGAAATACGCCTCCTTGTTTAACAAAACCATTATATGTGGTGATTCACTTAATATTTTGAAAAATCATCCTATAGCGAGAAGCAAGGTGATTGTTGGGGAAAATACTATCTATCCACTCGAAGATAAAATGCCCTTCTTGGATAAAGAGCACACACTTTTGTTATTGGACGATACTTGCAACACCGTGGTGCAATCCAGCATCATATTAGATACTGTTATCAAGGGAAGACACGAGATATATCTTTGAATATGTCTCATTACATTCTACTACG
>NC_134796.1:7736003-7738503 GCF_046742065.1 Oratosquilla oratoria | reverse complement strand
ATAAAAAATTACTTCAATTCTCCTCCTACGGACGAATATATCTTATTTCCAAAACGCATCTCCCTCCTCAAATTAATTTTATTTTCATACTTTCTTAACATTTTATTTGTGTCACCATTTATATTGATACGTATAACTTATTTTGTCAGCCACTATGGAATCTGGTGTACCGTTTGTTGTTTTGCGTTTCAATTGGATAAACATGTCAACGATGTTCAAATGGTATTTGTTCTATCATTATTTTGTTTATTTATATATTTTCATTTACTTGAATATGTATCTATTTGTAAATTTCTATTAACCAGTTGATTAACTAATTAATCTATGTATTCACCTATTGATTGATTGATTAACTGATTCAATTACGAGTATCTATCTATCTATCTATATGTATATGTATATATATATATATATATATACATATATATATGTATATATATATACTGTATATATATATATATATATATATATATATATATATATATACTTGTTTATCTATTTATCTTTCTTATGTATAAAATAAATTTTTTACTTATTGTATTTATCTTATTCTTTATCTATTTATCTATGTATCTATTTACCTGTTTCCATATTCATTTGTTTATTAATTAATTAATTTATTAGTTTATTCTTTTATTCCTCAATGTATGTGCTTGTTATTTTTTCCTGCACCGTCTATATTATGGGTTAAAAGGTTCATATCGTATACACTGTGGTTCACCACATCCCTAACCGCATGATGATCCAGAAAGGTAATTTATTCTTTTATTCCTCAGTGTATCTGCTTGTTATTTTTCTGCACCGTCTATATTATGGGCCAAAGGGTCCATATCGTATACACTGTGGTTCACCACAACCCTAACCGCATGATGATCCAGAAAGGTAAATGGAAGAAGGGAGAGGAAATTGATCCGTCCTACCCGTGGGACTCTCATTTTTCATTCTGTCTGTGTGTCAAGCCGACGTGACTTCAGTATATCTCCGAGGCAAAAGACGAAAGGCCAGAGTTTCTCTTGTTCGGCTCCTTGAGCAAGGAAAGTTTTCTATGCTGAATAAATTTTTCAGATGTTAATAAAGGAAAGGACAGATGATGAAAAGGAGGAGCTATATATGTTATCTTTGGAATCTTGGAAAGTATTGACATACTACATGTATCCAGTAGTTGTCACCTATATCAAAACCACTAATAAGAATTTCGTGTAGAAGAGAATAAACTTAGATGGCCAAAATTATCAAGGAAGATTCCCACACATAAAGGTCACCACATCAAGCCTTTATTAAAACGAAAACCGGAGAGGTATTTCACTGTGGGACTCGAATTTTTCAACGAGAATATGAATTATTCTAAAGTCCAAAAAACGAAATCTTCCATTTTAAGTGATCATTTATCACGTGGACTTCTGGACAGAATCCTTTCAGTTTGGATCCATTGTTCAAGAGTTAGCTCTGAATATTTCGTTTAAAAATGGCAAACACAGGCACACACAAACACAGGCATATATAAAAATATCCCTTCAAACGCACCCGCGTATACACACGAATACACACACACACACACTCACACACACACACACACACACACACACACACACACACACACACACACACACACACACACACACACACACACACACACACACACACACACACACACACACACACACACACACACACACACACACACATACACACACACACACATGTACTTATGTACACATAGAAGCACCCGTATACATAGAATATATACACATTGCCAAAAGGTGTCTAGAGAATCCCAGAGGAAATGACCGCGCCAATGTACTCTAAAATACACAGTTCATAGGGTATTGTGAAAGAGATAAATGCAGCCTAGCATATACCTTTGCGATGATATCTCTTAAACTGTATAACATTTGTTGCTGACCAGAATTAAATAAGTAGAATATGTCACTGTAGACAGCCTTAAACCGGTTTGAATTTGTGGCTTCCCCTCTTTCCCAAGAGATGAATAAAATATATGAAGTTGGTAGGAATAAAATCTGCAGAATGCCTCACCGCTCTGAAGGACTTGAAACCCAGACCATTTTCACGTTTTTTTTTTCTTTCCCTGAAGACTTTCCCTGTGAATATTTACAAAGGGTAAAGCAGTAGCTGTGAAAGAGTATATTTCTAGGATGTAGACTTACGATATGAATGAAGCTATAGTTTTGCATAGAAAGCACTTTTTTTTTTTCTTTCCCTGAAGACTTTCCCTGTGAATATTTACAAAGGGTAAAGCAGTAGCTGTGAA
Source organism: Oratosquilla oratoria (assembly GCF_046742065.1). NCBI lineage: Eukaryota > Metazoa > Arthropoda > Malacostraca > Stomatopoda > Squillidae > Oratosquilla > Oratosquilla oratoria. Next base: position 7,736,234 of record NC_134796.1, on the reverse strand, counting down.
AGAGTATATTTCTAGGATGTAGACTTACGATATGAATGAAGCTATAGTTTTGCATAGAAAGCCATCCACTGTAGTACTTACAAGTGAAGCCAAATGTGCATATACTTTTTTTTTCTCCTTTCCCTAAAGAATTCCCCTGTGAATATTTACAAAGGGTAAAACAGTAGCTGTGAAAGAGTATATTTCTAGGATGTAGACTTACGGTATGAATGAAGCTATAGTTTTGCATAG
>NC_134796.1:7727752-7730503 GCF_046742065.1 Oratosquilla oratoria | reverse complement strand
GCAAATCAGAATATTAACTGTGTATTACCTTCAAATAAAGAAATAAGGAATTTATTTTTCACACCACTAAGTATATCCTCTTTATTTTGTGTTCATGTTTTCTGAAAAATAAAGCGTTTTTGTTTTTATTTCTAATATATGTTTGTTCCATCTTCATTTTCTCTTCTTGCTATTTTTCCTTCTCTCCCTTCATCATCATCGTTTATTTTTTCATCTTTTCTTTTCTTTTACTTTATTTTATGGCATGCCACTGTCTTGAACGAACAAGTTGTAATTTAACATCACCTTATTTTTAAATATAAAAGCGAAGAACCACTATTTTACACCACTATAGCACTTTCTCCATTTTTATCATCTTGTATTTCTATTTTTCTTTTCATTATCCGTCCACCATCATCAATTCTTTTCATATTTTTTCTCTCTTATTTATATCTTCCTTTCTTATTTTCTTGTTTGCTTTCGTTTTTTTTTCTCTTCTTTTTCTCTTCCTCCTTTGTCCTTTTTTCTTTCTCTCCCTTGTTGTCGTCGTTGTCATCATCATCGTCGCTGTGTAAGTTCGGCCAAGTCACAGTCAAAGCCGAGGCCGAAGTTAAATAGAAATCAAATTTGAAGTCAAAGTTGAAGTCAAATTCGAATTCAAAGTCAAAATTGAATTCGAACCCGAAGTCAAAGTCGAAGTCAAAATCAGAGTTGACCTCGACCCCGAAGTCAAAGCCATCGTTATCTTCGTCGCCCTCCTTGTATTCATCACTGTCGTTGTCTTCGTTTCTGTCGTTGTCTGTCTTCTTTATTATCGTTGCCTCCACCACTGTCATTGTCTTCATCGCTGTCGTTGTCTTCCTTCGTGACGCTGTCTTCGCTACCGTCTTTGTCATCGTCCCAATCATGTCGATTATTGTCTTCGTTTTTGTCGTTGTCTGTTTTCTTTAACATCGTTGTCTCCACCACTGTCGTTGTCTTCATCGCCGTAGTTGTCTCCGTTTGTGACGCTGTCTTCGCTACCGTCTTTGTCATCGTCCCAATCATGTCGATTATTGTCTTCGTTTTTGTCGTTGTCTGTTTTCTTTAACATCGTTGTCTCCACCACTGTCGTTGTCTTCAGCGCCGTAGTTGTCTTCGTTTGTGACGCTGTCTTCGCCACCGTCTTTGTCATCGTTGCATTCATCCTTGATATAAAAATTTTCGTTACTACCGTGGTCTTCGTCGTAATCATCTCGATCATTGTCTTCGTCTTCCTTGTCATTTTCTTCCTCACCACTTCTCTCTATATCTCTTTCTTGGTCTCTTTTAGCTTTCGTCCTTCTCTCTCTCTTATCAATATCGTCAGCTACTCGAGTATCTTTCCCTAATCAGCGAAACGTAATACATTTCTGATCAAGCTATAAAACTTTCCATTTCCTTTAGTCCCTTCTCTTCTTTCCAGTTTCCATTTTCTACTTGCACCGTTCTCTCATTTTCCAATATTCTTTCACACGTTCATCAAGTCCTCCGATCTCCTTTTTTTCCTTACTTCCAATTTCTTTTCTATCTTATTTCTCATTTCCTTCCTTTTATTCTATATCTTCTCTTTCTTTTAATCTGTCTTTAACTGGATACATTTGTATTACACTGTATGCATGTAGCATGTAGCAAGTAGCATGCAGTTGATTCTTTAGGGTCTATATGGGGCGTCCCTACGGACCAGAGTCACACATCATTTTGTCTGTGATAGAGGAGGACTCTGCTCACAGGGAAATGATGAAACTTTTATTATACTGCTACTGTTTCGCCTACCCTGTGGTGGGGGGAAAAGAATGCTACCACCAAGTATTCCCACTTGGATCGTAAGAGGCGAGAAAAACTGGACGGGGATTGGGACCAGGCATCCTTCTCCCTGTAACCCCATAGGGGACATTCCTAAAATAAGTAAAGGCATAAAAGGGTTTAGGAGTTTTCCAACCAGCACCCTAAAGCTTGGGTCTTTTAATGTGTGTGGATGTGGTACAGGTAAAAAGGAAGAGATAGGCAGTATGTTTGTGAGAAGAAAGATGAACATGTTGAGAGGGAAGGGCGAGTGTGAGTTTGGAAGTGTAGCTGGGAAGTTCTTAGGAATGAATAGAGGCTGAGGGAGAGAAGGGGTGGCTATACTAGTAAGTGAAGAGATAGATAAACGTGTAGTGGAGTGGAAGGAGGTTTCTTCAAGGTTAATGTGGATGAAGTTTTACCTGGTAAAGGAGATGTGGGTTTTTGTAAGTGTGTATGGACCTAGTAGTGAGAAGAGAGTAGAAAAAAGGGAGCCTTTTTGAATAGATTTAAATGAGTACATAGAGGAATTGGGGAGGAACGTCAATGTAGTAGTATTGGAAGACCTTAATGCTAGGGTAGGAAATGAACCAATTGACGCAGTGCTTGGGAAATATGGAGTTCCAGGAAAAAATCGTAGTGAGAGTTGATGGTGGAGATGTGTCTAGAAAGAGAACTGATGATAGCAAATACAATGTTTCGGAAGAAAGTCAAGCATAAGTACACATGGGAGAGGGGGGTGGATGAAAGGGTGGTAGATAGAGGGATAATGGACTATGTAGTGGTAGATAGGAATCTAATAGGAAGAGTTAAGGATGTATATGTTCTAAAGAGAGAGAGTGAAGGAATATCATATCCTTTTTTGGTGGAAGGTAAGTTGAGAGTGTAGGATAGATGGAGAAAGAGAAAAAAGACAAAATAGGGAGGTGCTTAGAGTGAACTCTTTAAATGTGAAGGAAGAGGAGGAAT
>NC_134796.1:7712752-7715252 GCF_046742065.1 Oratosquilla oratoria | reverse complement strand
TATATATATATATATATATATATATATATATATATGTATATATATGCATGAGAAATCATATAAACTCGTGATTCTAAATATGCGGAAAACACCAAGGAGACATTTGGGCTACTACTTTTTTCACAATAAAATTGTCCAGTTTGTACTTAGACCTCAGCCTTGGTTTATCATAAGTTTAAAAAAGAATAATACTTCTCACTTCAACTCCGACGGTTGGTTGCTGTCCGACCGTTCAACATATATCATATTGGTTTCTCCTTTTAACTGTTTTTTCCCGTGGGTTTCCACGTCTTTGCAGTTACGAGTACTCTACATCGACAATCTATAGGGGTCTGCCTTAAAGGTATAATCATTACCTTTGTCTAAAATACAAAGCACTCGAAAAATTTAACAAGATGATTTTCAGTCCCACATTTTTGTCGTTGTACGCGACATATTAAATCCTTTTTCTATACAGTTTTGATATACATTTAAAAACGTAGAATTTTATTTGGTAGTGTCTGCATGTCTATTGTTTCTAAAAGATAACAAAATTTTGGTTCGGGTATAAGATAGGCTTGGAAACAAATTTCTCTATTTTCTTTTTGGTTTTCATACTTCGATATAATAAATTCATTAATAAGAGGATAACCATATCACTTTTAATACACATGAATGTAGTTCTGTGATATTAATATAACTGCATAAGGCAACTACATTCACGAACAAATTTATTCAAGTAGACTAGTCCTTTGGGAAAGTAAATAGTTTTACCTTTGACAAATTTATTATTTTTTCTAATTTGGCCTGAATAGGTATGTAAGATGAAGAGAGACGATTAAGGATATGCATAAATAGGTAAATGGATAGATAAATTAATTAATAAATTAATTAATAGATAAATAGATGAAAAAACATGTAGATAAATAAATTAGTAAATATATAACTGAATACATAATTACATTGATAAATGGAAATATACAAATTAAATAATAAATAAAATGTCCTGGACTGTCGATAATCACGACGGTCTAATGTTTTATGTGTCAATTGTATGTACATGAATTGGGAACTAAAAGCAGGAACGTTGCCTATAATAAGGTACTTTGGACTCGTTTCGCGGAAAACGATTGCATTAACCAAGTCTTGATGAGACTCCAGAGTGTCTGGAACCAAGTGAAGACTAAGCTTTTAATCGTGTAGCGAAAGCCCACCGCCAAAGAGAAGCGAGAAAAAAGCAAAGCAAGTAACTGGATCCTGGAGTCATCCCCTGCTCTTTAATCTCTGTCAAACCATCTGTCTCCTCTCCGATGAGTTTCAGGCCTGGCGTTGGGTTTCTCAAAAAGGCTCCCAGAAATAGAAGACTGACCACAAATGACAGACTGGGAGAAGTCTGCAAAGGAAGAGGAAAGAAATCAGTCTGTGTTGACCTTCGATGCTTAGCAGACGAATGAAATCTGGGGAAGAGAATTTCGACTGGTCATTGTTCGCCTCCAGGCAGAGTAACACTTTCCTTGTATTCTGGCTGCTTGCATTTTATACTATTCATTCATTTCAGTAGTTGAGGATTTGTATAAAATCTTGGTTAATACTTGTTCTTATTATTCTTACTGCCGTCTAACTATTCTAGTCATTTTCGTTGCACTCCATAGGTGGGAAGAGAGAAGAACAAAGTGTACTTCAACTTTATTCGTCAAATGTCGGCAGCTCCTTTTGGTGGCTCATGTTTTATATTCATGCATTAAATAATTCCGCCTACAATTATGTTAATTTAGAATCTTTATTTTTACCAACACAGTGCATGTCCTACAAAATTAATCTTATTTGGTACTTCAGTCCACAATTTTTACCTACATTGGCAAAATGATTGATATAATTTTGTATTCCTATTTAGATTAAAGTCCTAACCTTAAAAAAAATATCTTGGTACAGCTAAAAAAAATATGTAAATTTAATCGTACAGATGTTTACCTGTATAAGAATGAAATTGTTTGATGCTAGCTATAACAAAATTGGTAAAGGCCTTCATCGTAGCAACGGGATTAAAGAATATTTCACGACCGATTTTCAAATGCCACAATAACTATGGACTGTATTGGACCCGAGCATACAGCTCCGAATTCTTATGGTTCTTTTCTCGGCTGTGCCTGTTGCAGGTCGCTCTCGAAATATTGAATGAGGAGGTGAGGAATGGCACAGTACGTACTAAAAGCATCTAGTGTGGCAATGAGCCGTTGGCAAGAGACAAGTAACTACGGCCAAAGCTGGCTTGGACATCCCGGAGAAATTATTCTTTGGTGGTTTCCACGAATGGAGGTTTTTTCCCCGGCCGTGCCTGTTGCAGGTCGCTCCCGAAATATGCAATGAAGAGGTGAGGAATGGTACAGTGCGTACTAAAAGCATCTCTAGTGTGGCAATGAGCCTTTGGCAAGAGACAAGTAACTACGGCCGATGCCGGCTTGGACAGCCCGGAGAGATTATTCTTTGGTGGTTTCCACGAATGGAAGTACTGTACTGTCCA
>NC_134796.1:7700252-7705252 GCF_046742065.1 Oratosquilla oratoria | reverse complement strand
CCGATTGAATAATAGAAAAAGCATCACATGATGCTGGAAAGAATAAGTTGAGTCACGTTCTTATATTTTGTTTGATCAAAGTTGAAAAAAATATTCGACTGAACGAGTTTCCTCGTAATCGAAAATTAAGCACTTTCTATTCCCGTTGCATTAGATATCGCCAATTGGCTTAATGAGCCTAGTAAAAACGGCCGGATGAAAACCTGTCTATTTCAACTCCTTCATGCGATTTAATCCATGCATAATGTTCCTGAATGACACCTATTTGTTTTATTCATCTAAGTGAAAACACCACAGTTAATGGATGTTACTAAATACCAGTCAGTGGTGATGAATTAATCTGGATGTACACGTCCACGAACAGATAAGATTAATGACCTGATATTTAAGATCTTTTTCATATTATTTTTTATTATTTACTTATCTATCTCAATTCTCTATCTTACCCCTCTAATCTATTCAATATTCATCCATTATCTATTTAATTATTTTTATATACTAAATCAATGTTATTCATTTAAGTAGATTTAGGCGGATTTTGGCCATCGCGAGCAAGCGGGTGTTTGTTTGAGGACGTGATGGATGCTGGCTCAGGGTTGATGGGCCTCCTCAACCTCCCCACGCACTCCCTCCGGCTCGCCATCATTGCTGTGATTATGGCAGATGAAATGATGGATGATAAACTCAACTTGATTTCATATCATCATCATAGCAGTAATCGTGGTTGTGGTTAGTGCTCGAGATCTTGGTCGTCATATTCATTGCTCTCGTGATCCATGTAGTCACTGATCTTCATCAATCTGGCCTTTTCATGTATATGAGCATAGTATGTGTATATAGATTAATGGACTTATACATCTAAGAGTGTCCGCTAGTATATATGTGCGCATAAATATATACATATGTAATGTATGTATATATATATGTATGCGCATATGTGTATGTGCATATGTGTATGTATGTATGTATGTATGTATGTATGTATGTATGTATGTATGTATGTATGTATGTATGTATGTATGTATGTATGTATGTATGTATGTATGTATTAACCTCCCATTTGTAGTCCATTGCTGAACATAGTTCTCTCACAAAGTCACAAGACCACATCAAATTGCAGCGCTACGTTTTATTAGGTATTCCTCTTCCGCGCTTCCCGTCTTGCGGCGTCCAGTCAGTAATACATTTGCTTCCTTTCTTATTTTCCTTTCTGAATAAATTCCCTGTCCAGTTCCAATTTTGTTTCTTTATCGCCTCCACTTTAATCTGCCATTGCTCAATATGACATATTCCTGTCTTTCAGCGTTATTTCGAACATTTACAAGGTGACACCAAAAACCCAGGCCCCATCTTTCTGTAAAAACTAAAATTAAACTTGAATGATAACTACTTCATTGTGTTTAGAATATTATATCAAAACATGAAAGTCTTTGGATTTTTCTTCTTTATTCTAGAGCATCAATTCAAGATGACCTCCAATTAGCGCTGCGCATTTCTTTAGGCGCCACACAAAGTTGCCCATGACGTTCTTCTTACAAACCGACCGAGGAATAGCTCTGATCTCCTCCTTGATGGCTTCCTTGAGTTCCATTGTGGTCCTAAGTCTCCCTGCGTACACTGTCTTTAAGTTAGCCCCAGAGAAAGAATCTGGAGGGCTAAGGTCTGGGCTGTGAATTGTCCACTCAAAATCAGTCTTCAGACTGATCACACAGCCACCAAAGTTCTCTTTCAGCCAATCTCGGGACAGGTTTGAGGTTTGAGAGCTTGCTTCATCTTACTGGAACCAGAACATCCCCATAAGCAATAGGTAGAGGGTCTGCGCATCACTCTTGAATGTTTTGAGGACATCAACCTACCACTCCTTGGTGACTGTTTTCTGTCACGCCAGATACCTAGATGAATAATGGGCCGATGATTCTTATGGCTGAGATTGTAGTCCATAACGTGCACTGATGGGAATGTAGCGCCTTGGTGGCTACTTCACTGGGCCTGGAGGTCCCCCAGAAGACATTTGTCTTCGATTTTATCTTTCCTTTAAGATAGAAGTGAGCTTCATCTCAGGTCCAGAAGAGGTTAAGTAAAGTTGGGGTCTCCTGGATCTCCTCCAGTATCTTGACTGTCATAGCCTTTCTCCGTTCCTTGTCTGAGGCTATAAGGGTCTGCTTCATCTGTATTCTGTATGTGTTGGCCTTTACATTTATTACTAGCACTTTCCTGCAAGTTTCACGAGATATACCGAGGGACTGACTTTGTTTGTGTACAGAGTGTTTCGGACTCTACTGAACTGACTCTTTGACGCTCTCGACCAGCTCAGTTGTACGTTTCTTAGGGCGACCTGAATGGATTGGACAATTGTCACTTGCTGCATTGAGGTTTTCCAATGCCCTAAAGCTCTCGAAGTGGTCCACCCAGCCCTGAAATTTAGTTTTGGAGGGGACTTTTTCACATTCGAACTGATGCACGAAAGTGTCCTGTATTTTTTTTATTAGCCTGTCCTATATTAATGTTTGAAGCAGTATATGTTTTGCTGGAGCTCCCATTAAGCTCTGTCTTCACAGGCGTTGCCTGTGCCATGTTTTGCAAAATAAGGGTGATTAGTGAATGAATGAAGGATATATGAAAAACAGTGTGTGCGGGGCCCGTTTTCTGGGGACTACCCTGTATCTTTACATTCTCCTCTGTGCGGAAATTATTTCTTTCTTGATCGCCTTTGTCAATTTCCATTTCTAAGTCGATAGATGATAGTTGGCATTATACGCTATGTGTAAATTCTGCATTTAAGAACAGTTGTTCAAGCATGTTCAGACATAATGTTCCTATATTTGCCAAACATTTTCCATGCAAATGTGATCTGCCTTTTTTATATATGATTTTTACTATATTTAGTTATTCTTCTTATGTAACCTAAATAATTTTACTCTTCAACTTCTTCAAGAAACTAAAAATCTATTATTAATTCTTTACCACAAACTTTCCAGTTAAACATCACTTTGGTTTTGCTGTTATTCAACATCAAACATACCTTTAGACTATCTTGTAAGTCTTCTGCTGTATTTGATCGAGTATTATATCATCCATGAATCTTAGGTAATTAAAATAGTTGCCATTGATCTTTAAACCATTTTCTTCCCATATAGAATCTCTAAAAACCTCTTCCAGGTATGCTGTAAGTGGCTTAGGTAATATTTTATCACCTTTCTCTCAAACTTTTTCTCTTCTGTGTTATAATGTATTCGAATTAGAGCTGTACTTTTCTCACAAATGTTCCTAGAACCGTTCATATTCACCTTGTTTGCGTATAGAATATAGTATTATCATTTGTTTCGTGTCACAGACTCAAAGGCCTTTTCGTAATCTAGAAAAGCTAAACACAAAATTCTGTGTTATGTCGTCTTCTCACTTAGTTGATTTGTTGCCTGCAGGTGGGTTTAAGTGTAATATCCGCTTCTAAACCCTTCCTACGCTCTTGGCAATTTTTCACCTAAAAAATTACATAGTCTATTTGTAAGAATAATGGAAAACACTTTGTATACAATTGATAATGGATTGACTGGTATATAATTACTATTTTTGCTGGTTTATTTTTTTGTGAAGTAAAATCACTGCCATTACACCATAACTCAGGAACGATTTTTTTACCTTTACACTGAATATATATTTGATCTAACCTACATTGAACTTCTATTTCTCAGACTTTCACAAGATCAAATACAATTCATTTTTTCCTAACATCTTTTCATAGTTTCACGTTTCCTATAGCAGCTGTGACGACGTTATTTGTAAATACTGGTAAACTATAATTGCTAACAGCTGAATTCAATAATTCATGTTAATATTCCATGGGTATGTCTATCATTCTGTCACTACATTGAAAAATATCATTTCTTTCCCTCTCCCTCTCCCTCTCCCTCTCCCTCTCCCTCTCCCTCTCCCTCTCCCTCTCCCTCTCCCTCTCCCTCTCCCTCTCCCTCTCCCTCTCCTCTCCCTCTCCTCTCCCTCTCCCTCTCCCTCTCCCTCTCCCTCTGTGTGTGTGTGTGTGTGTGTGTGTGTGTGTGTGTGTGTGTGTGTGTGTGTGTGTGTGTGTGTGTGTGTGTGTGTGTGTGTGTGTGTGTGTGTGTGTGTGTGTGTGTGTGTGTGTGTGTGTGTGTGTGCTTTTGTGTGTGTCTGTATTTTTGTGTGCGCGCGTATGATAAACACGAACATGCGTGTTTGTACCTGTGTGTGTATCCTATTTTTTGTGCACATGTGTTTTCGGTATGTTTTATACATTGTGTGAGCTGATTGCGTTGATTTACTTTGTTATGTAAGCATATATATGTTTGTGTGTATATATGCGTGTGTATATGTATTTTCTATGTATCAGTCAATTAATCTGTCAAACTTTATCCGCTACTTTTCCATTTTTCTTTTCATGGATCTCATGAATACACCAACTTTGAAGCATCATTCGTAGAAGTTTCTCTATTTCGTCTCTCAAGTTTGCGTCTTGTTCCCTCTTCCACGTTCCTCTTCTCGTATTGCCCAATCATTACCACACTCGCTCTTTTTTATCATAAGTTTTCTAGTAAACTATCATACCAATTTCATATCTCCCCCCCCCCTCTTTATTGGTTTTACAATTTTCTCTCCGATCTACTCACCCAGTTTGCTCTCTCCCTATCTTTCACAAATATTCCTAGTATTCATCTCTTCATTCCTTTCTGTGCATTCAGCTTTGTCTCTATCACCTTTATTTAATTACGTTTCACATTTTCCTCTCGTGGTTGGGATTACACATTCATGATAAACTTAATTCTTCAAATTTTAAAGAAGTGTGTCTCTCTATTCCGTCATATAGCTATCAAATATTTTCCAGCCAATTATGGTTCGTATTTTATCTAACTCTCAATAACTTTAGTCAGTTATATATTTATGTTATAGATTTATAACAGAATTGTTTATATCTCTATGACTAAAGGCTGGCAGACGTTAGCTCTTCTACAACATACACTTTTGACGCA
>NC_134796.1:7682752-7690252 GCF_046742065.1 Oratosquilla oratoria | reverse complement strand
AAATTAACATCTTAAGTGGCTGAGACAATGTCCAGAAAGGAGAAGCAATAACGTAAGAGGATAGAAAACAAAGGCAAAATTTTTGTCTGTCCTCTTTGATCGACTCTACGCAAATGCAATTCTTCTCGGTCATCTCAAATGAAAATGTGATCTCCGCTTCCATTCTATTCTCTATTTTGAAGTCGCCCTTGCTCCTGATTTTTTTTTCTATTTGTATGTATTTTTATGTCCTATTACAAATATCACTTCCTTCATCCTTTTCCTATTTTCTTTATTTTCCACTGCAATTTCTATCATACATATGTTATACATTTTTTCCTTTGTCTATTCTTATTTTTTCTATTTTCATCACTTTAAGTCCTCAATTTTACTCAACTCCCGATTAATGTCTTCTTCATGTACGTCCTAATTTTTCTCCAGTTTTTCTTTACCACATTTATAATTTTCTCTTATCATTTATCACCCATTTTCATTTCGCTTTCATCTTCTTCCTATTTTGAAATCTATCTTTCTTATTTTCATTTTTATTTTATTTTCCAATTTTTTCTCCATTAACCTAAATTTTAGATAATCTAGAAAATTTATTTATTTTTAGTTTAGTTTTTCTTCAAATTATCTATCCCAAACCATTATTCATTTTTATATCTGCATTTCTCACCTAATTCCTTTCATTTTATTTTCACTTCAATTCCATTATCTTATTTATATGCCATTTCTTCTCTCGTTTTTTTTTTCTTCTAAACGCGTTAATTTCTCTCACAATATAAGTTCCTTTCCCTATTAAGCATTATCTTATCCAACCCTATTCCTAGCCACCAACTATTCTATTCGGACTCTAGTTTTATTTTCTTTCTTTTTACTCTTTTCCTCAGCTGTGTGCACTGGTGGCGTGATCAGAGGCTTACTGGTTTCATATTGACTTTGTCTTGTGTTTGAGCCCCTTACTTCCCTCCGATTCCCAGCAGTGTCTGTTACCTGCCCCAGCAGTCCAAGCGTCTAGATAAAGAATGACGGCTTCGGCCGTAGCTACACGCCTCCTGGTATAGGCTTCTCATCTTCCTCTTCTTCCTGCTAAGCTTTTGTATTAATTCTATTATATTTTCAATACTAATTTCCCTCCTTAACTACATATCTACATCACAAGGCTTCTGACCTTCCTAAGTCTTTCTTATTCCTCATGTCAACTCGCTAATTCCTTAATCCTGTCTTATACCATATCATTATTCATTTTCTCCCCGTGTCTTCTCGCATCATCTGCCTTCTTCTCCTTACCCTGAACCATCATTTTGACAGAAACGTTTGAGACATTTCCTTGCTTCTCCATATCATCTATCCATCTCTCTCCTCACTTTCACCTACTCTTCCCTCTTTTTATTTGCCTTATCTTTCTCCTCTTTTTCCATTTACTTCTTCGTATTCATCCATTTCTCCCTTCTCCTGTACCGCTCCTTTCCACTTCCCACTTGTTTCATCTCATCCCCACCCTCTTGGTCTTTTCCCTTCGTCTTGATCCACCCGGCAGTTCACGAGGCATTGGAGGCGAGTTTCCTAGCGTCTCCATGTAAGTCAAATTTGGATCTCGCCGTACCAAAGCCCGGGCTCGACCTCAGACGGAGTTCAAGATCAAGTCTATATCATTCATGAGTCTTAAAACGAAAGACGAATTTCCCGCAGGAGCGAGTTTATGCCGTTTATATATATATATATGTATATATATATATATATATATATATATATATATATATATATACATGTATATATATATATATATATATATATATATATATATATATATATATATATAATTAAAGATAAGTTGCTCTTAACCGTAAGGTCTTGGTATATTACCTTTTCGGGTTAGTCTTACAGGGTGGAGTAATTGTCCAAATTAACTTTTCAAGTATTTTGAGCCAAAGTTGTCTGGCATTACCCGGAAGAAATATGTAAATCTAGTCATAGTTATTAGAGGATTGATTAAGGAATCGTAATTTCTTTAGTATAGAGTCCTGGTCTCAGATCAATGGATGAATGAAATCTGGTTGTAGTTAAAATAAACTCGTTGAAATGATTCAGTTTTGTGAAATGGCTCAGGCGGGGGTAAAATATTCTAAGGCACCTCAAGACTATTCCGAGGAACGTTTTTTGAAGTACTGAAGATACTAACCAAGAACCTGTAAAATAGTATTAAAGGCCAAAATTCAATCAAGATAAAGCCTACAACCTACTGCCTGCGAATTTAGATAACAGGCAAAGAATAAATCTAAGAATAAGACCTATAACAGCAGCAGTCTTCATGTTGTATGTTTCCTTCAACACACTAAAATCACCTAATAATAGCCGAAATTGTAGTTGCATTTAATTGCTGAATCAGAATGATTAATTAAAACTTACTTTGACTCATGAAATTTGTGGCACTTAAAAAGATAACAGTTGATAAAGAGTGAATATCACAATGACGCTAAAGAGTTGAAAAAGAGTTAACTCGATCAGAGAGACTGCCTGGGTTATCATATTGATAAAGAATAATGGACTGACAGCAGTAAACTATTAGATTATTTGCTAGGAAATGATGTCATTGAGATGATTTGAATGGTCTCATGACCACCAAATTCAAAGGAAAACTTCTACCTATTACGTAACATGTTAAATGTGATTAGCTATATCTCTTTGGCTACTAAGGGTTTATTGCTAAGATAAGTAGAATAACCTTGCGTCGGCGAATCATCATAAAATAGCCACACGATGCTGACGAAGCCATAGGCATGACGACCAAAAATTTAGATTTATTCTTCAAGTTGAGCATACATGTGGAAAATAATTCAGCAAATAATTATATTCATGGGACTCTTTAAAATGTTAACATAGAAGTGTCGACTAGAAATGTTGACTCAACTCACATTTTCGAGATTTATTTCACGGGTTTTCCTTGTCTTCAAAACCAAGTTGTGTCTGGGGAAATCAGCATTTGTGTAGACAAGGTCGTGTGCTTTGTGTTTCACTAACAAACTACATTAAAAATTTATTCAAATGTAAAAAGAAAAAAGAAAGAAAAGAGAAAACAATTCGTTCCCCATAGATTTCTAATAAATTGTCAAATTTTGGGCTTGAAATCCCCAAAGCCATTTTGGTGATAGGTTCATTGAAAAGTGTTTTTTTATTAATAGATTCGTTTGAAGGTAATCAGAATGAACGAAAAAACTAGAAAACGTTGATTAGCTCTCGTTGAATTCTTAAAGTTACTTGAACTGTATACACCCTTTTTTTTAATCTGTATATGTAAGTGAAAGTGGGATGGGAAATGTTTTTTTGTGTGTTTTCTTTTTATGAGTGCAAGTGGACGTCGTAGTGAGAGAAGTGATGAGAGATGAGGATCTTTTCGTATCGATTTAAATAAATATTTAGAGGGTTTTGGGAAGAATGCGAACCGAGTAGTGTTGGGGGACCTCAATACTAGGATAGGGAATAAATCAACAAATGAAGTAGTAGGGGTATTGGGCTACCAGGTGGGAGGTAAGGAGGTGAAGAGGGTAGGGAATGATAGAATATATAGATAGAATGGGTACGTTATAAGGAGGAAATTACATAGTGTGCAAATATGGTACGTAGGACCAGGATAGGAGGGAATAGAAGGAATTGTAGTGAATCGTAGAATGAAGAGGTGAAGGTGGTAGTAGAAGATAAGAAGCGAACATATGTGGATTGGTTGCAAGTTACATCGAGGGAATCACATAAGAGGCACAAGAAGTGGGAAGAAGGAAAACGTAAGTTAAGGGAAGCAAAGGGTAGAGTAGGTGTAACAAGGGGAGGAGCTTAACAGATAATTTAGAAAAAAGGAATTGGGGGTGAACCACATAGAAAAGGAAAGGTGTAGGTGCAGACGGACAGATGTTAGTAGAAGTGAAGACGGTAAATTGTTGAATGTGGACTAAGGTAGGGAGTGAGGAATTTTGACAGTGAGAAGAGCTAGGGGAATGCGTGTGACGAGAAAACACAAGAAACAAAGATATTTGAAGATGATGAAAGCGAGAAAGACACCTGGCCTGGATGGGTGACAAGCGGAGTGTCTGTCAACAACGGAGTGTTTTAGTGGATTGGCTAGTGAGGCTGTTTAATGTGTGCCTAAAGGTGGGAGGGGGAGTGTGATGGGAGACAAGGATGACCCTTCATTCACAGGAACTAAGAAAAATAAATAAATGGGAGACGGATAGGAATGGAATGGGTGGGGTGGTTGCATGCCATAGTTGGCTGCCTCCTTTGTAAGTAGGGAGATGCCCTTGGTGTTTAGATACAGTATATAGACAGACCTTTATCGTCATATAAGAGAAATGTTATAATATAGATTGAATCTAATCATATAACTCTTTTCAGTGGCATACTTTCTTTAACTTGCTCATGTCACAGGTAAACTAAAAAAAAAAAAAAAAAATGGGTTCTTGGGCGGCCACCAAAGAAAAAGTTATATAACTGTCATTATGGGTCTAGCAAGTTCATTATTGTACTTTATCGTTTTTTTTTTTTTTTTTTTTTAAGGGTAGGTCGTTCTGTTCAGCTAAGAAAAACTTTTCCAAATAAAAATGGTAGATTCATATTTTTATACAATCATTAGATATCCTTGAAACCACGATGCTTCCTATAAAGTTCTAATGGCAGTGAAGATGATATTTTAATCCTAATTTACAATTATTGTCTGAGTGTCTCACTTGCATCAGTCGCTCAAATAAGAAATTAGATTAGTAAATAAGTAAATAAAAAGCAAATAATTGAATTAATAAATCAATAAATATTGTGCCATAGATAAATAGGTAAGTAAATATACAACAAGACAATTAGATGATTAAATAGATAAGTAGCTAAATAAGTAAGTAAAATGGTAAGTTATTAAATGAATAGATGAAATGATAGTCAGAATAGAGGGGCAAACAATTGAATAAATAGAATAGAGTTAAGTACGATATGACAGTATATGATATAATATGATATAATAGAATAGAATAAAATAGAATAGGATAGAACAAAAGTTAGAGTATACCAAACCAAACAGTAAAGAGGCTACAAATAGATGAGATGACTTTCACATATTTCCGTAGATGTATAAAAGGGAATTGTGGTTGCCTGATAAGATAATTATATAAGAAAAAAACGTTCTTGGAGGTATTGATACTATCATGAACCGTATATAATTGTGCGTTAACTGTTTTCTTTCTTAAATACTTACTTTCTTGAATGCTTGTTTAATTTGTAAATTAGTTTTCTTGTTCACACTTTTAGTGGCGCTGGCGATTTAATCCAAATCAGAAGCGTACCCTGGTCTGAAGTGAGTTTCATTTTATGTAGATCTTATTCTGGCCAGAGTCAGTCCGTCAACAACGATTCTCAGATGTTTACACACGTACATTTTATACACAACGCCATAAGATTGGCGAGGTTAGGCTGTCAACCAAAAGTTTAGGAGAAAATCTTTCATTCTTTTTTCGTTCCCAAAGATTTATCTTTATTATTATTATTATTATTATTATTATTATTATTATTATTATTATTATTATTATTATTATTATTATTATTATTATTATTATTATTATTATTATTATTATTATTATTACTATTACTATTACTATTATTATTATTATTATTATTATTATTATTATTATTATTATTATTATTATTATTATTATTATTATTATTATTATTATTATTATTATTATTATTATTATTATTATTATTATTATTATTATTATTATTATTATTATTATTATTATTATTATTATTATTATTATTATTATTATTATTATTATTATTATTATTATTATTATTATTATTATTATTATTATTATTATTATTATTATTATTATTATTATTATTATTATTATTATTATTATTATTATTATTATTATTATTATTATTATTATTATTATTATTATTATTATTATTATTATTATTATTATTATTATTATTATTATTATTATTATTATTATTATTATTATTATTATTATTATTATTATTATTATTATTATTATTATTATTATTATTATTATTATTATTATTATTATTATTATTATTATTATTATTATTATTATTATTATTATTATTATTATTATTATTATTATTATTATTATTATTATTATTATTATTATTATTATTATTATTATTATTATTATTATTATTATTATTATTATTATTATTATTATTATTATTATTATTATTATTATTATTATTATTATTATTATTATTATTATTATTATTATTATTATTATTATAATATATATATATATATATTTTTTTTTTTTTACTTTTTTTTTTTTTTTTTACATTTGATGCAGATTTTCCCCGAGGTAGCGGCACATACATTCTGTCTGTCTCCATGGAGAAACTCTTCCGATAGTTACCGTCCAGATTTCAAAGGTTGGGAGAACTCAGAGTTTCTCCCTTCGTCTCTTAGGGCCTTCAGATCTTATGATCTTGTGATCTTGTGATGACGGATAGATGTCCGTTGCAGTCATCTGGCACTGAAATATTGTAGTATATTCTCTGAGTACAGTTTAATGGCCATGACTTGAATATCTTGGATAAGCTCTTTTGTGACCGGGTCTTTCGATAGCCCTAAATAGACGCGACCCTGAAACACAATGGCAAAAGCCGACAAGACTGTAACAATCAACACCGTGTGAGATCGAAACCTTTATTGGTACGACGTTTTGCTTGTTACAGCTTTTTCAAGTACTTGAAAAAGCTGTAGCAAGCGAAGCGTCGTACCAATAAAGGTTTCGATCTCACACGGTGTTGATTCTCACAGACGCAACCCTAGTTGCCCTGTGTGTTTCTTGAGGGATAGGTGGCTGATAAATATGGAAGCCAAGATTTAATGTAGGCACAGGGAATATAGAGTTTAATGGGCAATGAGGTTTGTGCTTCACACTGCATTGTTCCTATGAAAGAGAGATCTTAGTACATGAACACCAATGATGTTGAATATAAGTAAATTACAAATAAATATATGCAAAAATTAAATAAGATGTTTATTGCATTAATATTGTTATCTAAAGGTCATTAAATCCCGCTGATTGCAACCTGGATGACGATGAAATCTCTATTGATATTGCAAAAGCTCAATTTTGCAAACTAGAGGCATTTTTCTATGGCAAAGTTTTTCTTTCTCGATACACAGTTGTTGTTGCTTAAATATTTATTCACATGAGCATGTATATACAAATCTCTACCACCATAGATATCTGCAGTATGATGTGCAACATTTCCAACCCATAGTTATTGTAGAACGGTTATCTAAAATGTTACTGTTTTACTTAACATTGTCACAGTAGGATCAATGTATATCATTTCGTATAGATCTTACAACTCTAAATTTTGTAGGTCAAAAGCAAATTTCACCAGATATAGATGATAGAAATAGATACCTAGTTTCGTAAAGAGTGCTTGGTATATAATAATGTGGTCATGTGAGAGCACTGGGTTACATACATTCGTATTAGCACAATTCTGTACTTT
>NC_134796.1:7670252-7677752 GCF_046742065.1 Oratosquilla oratoria | reverse complement strand
ATATGAGCCTAGTTAGATATACAATAGATTAACCTGTTTCATCCAAATTTAAACCGGTTTACAAATAATAAAACTTGATTCCTGGTAGCGTAAGAAGGTTGCTGGTATCATTAGAAATATAGAATTAACACTATATGGTGGCTATGGAACCCTTAATAGGGATTCTATCCTATGAGTACAAACGGAAAACAGGTTAGGAAATGTCATGGGTGTTAAAGTTTGGAACAAATATTGATTTGATAACAATTCCTTTTCATTATAGAATGACGCCGCCAACCAAGCAGATTTTAAAGGTTCTCACAAATCATCATGCGGATCCAAGGGTTTTGAAATAGCGGAAAATTGTAATCTACGTATACATAGGTTAGAAAAACGAAAATGAAGATAATTCTATTAGTTATGGAGACTGAATACGCTAATGGTCACTAGTAAAATATCCCTCTCCACTTTATCGCCCTGGGACGTTGTGAGCGAGACACTAATTAAATTTAATTTTGAGAAATTAGCTTACAATGTACGATATTTCATTCCAGCTCATGAATAGTGTTATTATTATTTCAACTATAACACTAGCAATCCTCATATAATATTTCAGTAATCAAATGTATATATGCATATACATCCATATCTATCATCAATATATTTATAGTTATTAACCTCCCAGAAGAGAGCTCAGAGGTCATTTGACCGACCTATGGTTAATGCTGTGACCTTACACGCACATACACACCCAACTCCCCGCCCACGATAGTTGGAGTAACAACCCGCAGCACAGTGATACTGAAATTTTTTCACCCCTAGGCGGGATTCGATCACGGACCACCGTAGTGGCAGGCGAGAACTCTAACCACAACGCCACGAGGATGTGTTGGTGTGTGTGTGTGTGTGTGTGTGTGTGTGTGTGTGTGTGTGTGTGTGTGTGTGTGTGTGTGTGTGTGTGTGTGTGTGTGTGTGTGTGTGTGTGTGTGTGTGTGTGTGTGTGTGTGTGTGTACGTGTGTGTGTGTGTGTGTGTGTGTGTGTGTGTGTGTTTGTGTGTGGTTGTGTGTGTGTGTGTGTGTGTGTGTGTGTGTGTGTGTGTGTGTTTGTGTGTTTATGTGTGTGTGTGTGTGTGTGTGCGTGTGTGTGTGTGTGTGTGTGTGTGTGTGTGTGTGTGTGTGTGTGTGTGTGTGTGTGTGTGTGTGTGTGTGTGTGTGTGTGTTTGTATGTATGTGTGTGTGTGTGTCTGTGTGAGTGCGTGTGTGCGTGCGTGCATGTGTGTTTGGTAGCGAGAGTGCGTATGTCTGCAGAAGGGTTATAAAAGATGTGCTGTTGAGTGTGAGTGCGTGTATAGGTGCTTGTTTGAAGAAAATAGGCATTTCCCAAAGCCCCCCCCCAAAAAAAAAAGTGATATAGCAGGTACAATCAATTATTATTGGAGAAAAGAATGAAAATAAGTAGAGAAGTCCAGGTCCTTGGGTTTTTCATTTACTATAGAAAATTAAATTTGCACACAGTTGTACTTGTTATATTTTGTTTTACCTAAAACTAAATAATTCAGTTCAATTTGGAAAAAGACTCAGAGAGAGGAAAGAGTTGAAGAGGTCAAGTGATCTATGTGGAGACAAACAGAGGAGAAAAACCGATGAGAATAAAGCAATAGATTCAGAGGTCAGGGTTCACAAGTGCTGTGGTGTCGGGGACGGGAAACGGTAGAGGAATTGAACAGAACTGGTTAGGAGAAAAGAATATAATTTCAAGGAACAAGAAGGAAATTATAAGAATAAAAACTGAAGATATGTGAGTGACACAGGGAAGAGGGGAGACATGAAGTCATCGAGGAGGTACCAAGATAGGAGGGAGGGAGGAGGATGGAGGGGAGTGGAATATATTGGAATTGAAATGGGTGGGAGTGATTTCTATGCCTTTTTCTTTTTGGCTACCCCCCGTGTAAGGGGGAAAAAGCCTTTGGTATATGTATGTATGTATGTATGTGTGTATAATTTTTCTCCATGTCAGAACATTCTCTATAGTCATAGACCAATGATTTAATGTCAAAATTATTGGAAAAATATAGGTTAGTGCTCTTTTAGTTCCAATGTCATCCAGATACAAGAGGTTGCTTGGCAAGAGCGAAGGAAATTTCTATTAGTAGAAGGGTGAACCCAGGGCCGGAAAGCGTTTCTATAGCAAAAGAATCTTTCTCTTCTGGTTCAAACGTTTGCCATATGTCTCTCTATACTGTGCCTTAACAATCTGAAGGGATTAAAGCGAGACACATGTTGACAGGATCACCACAGTAGAAGGAGATGAAGTCTCTAGTAAACAGGGATCTCTCTAGTAAACAGGGATTTCTAGAGTGTTTCAAGTCAACTGGCAAAGAGAGAACTCATTCAACTATAAGACATGTCTTTGGGATTTATTTCTGGTTAACAAAAAACTTTTCTATACAGTGGGAGAGGACTCGTGACATAAAGGATTAAAACCATCCTAAAGGTTTTCAAGTAATTGATATGATTTATATGCACCTTTGCAACAATAGATAATTTTATTAATTTCAAAGGTGATATCATTAATGAAGGGATTAAATTTCATTATCAATATCTTAAGCTTGCAACGCAGGTTGAAGGTTTACATTTTGCTGGTAAATGTTCACCCCTATACACAACGAATCAAAGAGAAAATTGAGAGAAAAAAAAAATAAGACAGAAAAAATTAATGTCTACATCAAAGTATAAGGATTGACACGCACGACTTACAAGAGCTCAGTAAACAATGTTCCCCGAGGCAGGTATTCTTGAATATTAAAGAAACGCCTAAAGCATACCAGGTTACCTAATGTGAAAAAGACCGAGATCAAAACAAGGTTCTACACACAGACACTATAGAAGGACATGGCAGGGAGGAGGGTGGGAGAGAATAGAGAGCCATATAAGGAAGTGCCGGTGTTGATAAAAGACTCCGGATGTTAAAGGAACTCCGATCCTGAAGGGGGGGTCACGAAGCTCAAAGGGTAAACTTATCAAAGGGACAAAGAAGTCTTCAGAACAGGGAGGGCAAAAGGACGTGGAGTGAAGGGGGAGGACTAAATGACAAGAAAATACAAATATTCGAGAGAGAGAGAGCGAGTGAAATGACCCTACAAAGGCTGCATAGTATTACACAAAGAAAATTAAAGACAAGTGGAAGACCAGCTAGTAGCAATGTTGATGTATGAATACTATAAAAAAGATACTAGAAACATGGGTGAGATCACAAAAAATACAATTATAGGTGTGTAATATACAAGTAAAAAACAGTTGGAAACCAGCAGGTATATAGCAAAGTTGAAAAAATGAGGAGAGCAAAAGAACGATGAATAGGGAATAGAAGACAAATAACAAGAAAGGGGGAAAATGGATAAACTTAATAGAAAACATAATTCATATAGCTATGCAATGAATTGAAGGCTAAGTGCAAGCTCATCTAGTCCGTACAAGGGAATAGAGTTAAATTAATATGAGTCAAAACCAAAATAATTGTTTTAGATAATAGTTTAAGTATATGTTAAATAGATCAACATTTACGTACATACCTACTAAAATTTCTTGTCTTTATAATCTATATTCAAATTATATTTTCTCCTTATCTTCTGAGGAAAAATATATATGTCATAATTAATAAGAAATAAGGTCCTAGTCCACATGATGTAGAATTTTACGTAGACAATGATGGACAGAACGACATATGTGAGTACATGTGTACAAACATACAGACATATATAAACATTAATACATGAGCAAGAACATACGTACATATATATATATATATATATATATATATATATATATGCATACACGCTTACATACATACATAAACGCACACATATATCGTATATACGTATATATATATATATGTATACACACACACACTCACACACACACACACACACACACACACACACACACACACACACACACACACACACACACACACACATACACACACACACACACACACACACACACACTCACACACACATATATATAAATACATACACACATATATATGTATATATATATATATATATATATATATATATGCAAAATAACCACAGGAGAAAGGAAAAGTTTCCTTTCCCCTGTGATTATTTTGCATTTGTGTATCACGGTGATGTGATTGCTTGCAATATACATATATGTATTCATATATATATATATATATATATATATATATATATACTCTACAAATTACCCGCTCGTTGTTGCAAGCTCATGAATAATCCCTAACCTAACCATATCCCACTAAATTTTAACCCTTAACCCTAACCAATTCTTTAAATGAAATATAGTTACCCAAGTAATTGGAGTGATAGGGTATCAGAATATATATGGATATTAGGGTTTATCTCCAAAACCCTAGGAGGAGTTCGTGAACAAACAAACAGACAGACAGACAGACAAATGAAACATAGTAATCCAAGTACCTTGTGTTATAAGGTTTTAGAATATATATGGTTATAGGGGTCAATCTGCAAAAACATAAGAGGAGTTGCTGCGAGTTATATGAATAATCCCTAACCTAACCATACCCCACCTAACTTTAACCCTTAACCCTAACCAAAATAATTTTTTTTTTAAATGAAATATAGTTACCCAAGTACCTGGAGTGAAAGGGTATTAGAATATGTATGATTATTGGGGTCTATCTCTAAAATCCTAAGAAGAATTTGTGAACAAACAAACAAACAGACAGACAAACAAATGAAAGATAATTATCCAAGTTATAAGATTTCAGAATATATATGATTATTAGGGTCTACCTGCAAAAATCTAGGAGTAGTTTGTGAATAATCACTCACCTAACCTTACCTCACCTAACTTTAACCCGTAACCCTAACCAAGATATATATATATATATATATATATATATATATATATATATATATATATATATATATATATATATATATATATATACATATATATATATATATTGGAAATGAAATATAGTTATCCAAGTACCTTGAGTGATTGGGAGCCTCTTGGCGCCGGAGCGCCAAAAGGCTTCCAAGTCAGTGCCTTAAACCACTCACCTGTCGATGAGTAAAAAAAAATATATATATATATATATATATATATATATATATATATATATATATATGATTGATGTTGCTGTTCACTAGCGAATTACTCATATGGTTACAATGGTGATAGTGTGAAAGGGATTTGTTCCGGTCCTTACCCTCTACTACGCGTGTGGTTGGCTATTCGGTGAAAAGGGTATTTGAGCCGCAGTGAGTTGTCTTACCTAATCTCGGGAACCAGTAGTGTTCTGAATTCGAATAATTTTAACCATCGATAACTGAGTGGTTTAAGGCACTGCCTTAGGAGCCTCTTGGCGCCAGCGCAGTAGGTTCAAATCCTCTGCGCAACGATCATAAAAAATATCTGATTGATGTCACTGTTCACTAGCGAATTACTTATATGGTTACAATGATGATAGCGTGAAAGGGATTTGTTCCGGTCCTTGCCCCCTGCTACGTGTGTGGTTGGCTATTCGGTGAAAAAGGTATTTGGGCCGCAGTGAGTGGCCTTACCTAATCTCGGGAACCAGTAGTGTTTTGAGTTCGAATAGTTTAACCATGGATAGTTGATTGGTTTAAGGCACTGACTTGGGAGCCTCTTGGCACCAAAGCAGTAGGTTGGAATCCTCTGCGCAACGATCATAAAAGTTATCTGATTGATGTCGCTGTTCACTAGCGAATTACTCATATGGTTACAATGATGATAGAGTGAAAGGGATTTGTTCCGGTCCTTACTCCCTGCGACGTGTGTGGTTGCTATTCGGTGAAAAAGGTATCTGGGCCGCAGTG
The DNA here is from genome assembly GCF_046742065.1 of Oratosquilla oratoria. NCBI lineage: Eukaryota > Metazoa > Arthropoda > Malacostraca > Stomatopoda > Squillidae > Oratosquilla > Oratosquilla oratoria. Next base: position 7,671,921 of record NC_134796.1, on the reverse strand, counting down.
AGTGGTCCTACCTAATCTCGGGAACCAGTAGTGTTCTGAGTTCAAATAGTTTTAACCATCGATAGCTGAGTGGTTTAAGGCACTGACTTGGGAGCCCCTTGGCGCCAGAGCAGTAGGTTGGAATCCTCTGCGCAACGATTATAAAAGTTATCTGATTGATGTCGCTGTTCACTAACAAATTACTCATATATAGATATAAATATATATATATATATATATACATATATATATACATACATATATATACATATATATATACAAATATGTATGTATACATACACACATATGTATATATATATGCACACACACACACACACACACACACACACACACACACACACACACACACACACACAGACACACACACACACACAGACACGCACACACACACACACACACACACACACACACACACACACACACACACACACACACACACACACACACACACACACACACACACACACACAAATATATATATATATATATATATATATATATATATATATATATATATATATATACAAAAACATAAGATATAGATATTGGTAGAGATAGAGGTAGAAATGATGTAGAAATGGTAGGGTGATAAAGACAGAGATTTGGAGATATGGAGAAATGGAAAGAAGAGGAGATAGAGAGAAGGGGAGATGAGGAGATAGAGATAGATACAGAGAGATGGAAAACATGGGAAAGGCATGGAAAGAGGGAGAAAGGATTAGAGGGAAATAGTTAGGAGGGGAGAGAAAAAGTAGGATGAGTGGGAGAGAAGGAAAGCAATAGTGAGACAATGATGTAGAGATAGAGAGGCAGAGAGGCAGATAGGTAGATAGACGGAGAGTCGGAGAAGCGGAGATGCTGAGAAGAGGAGAAGCAATAAAACAGTGAGGGAGAGAGGCAAAGATAAAAACAATGATGGTGAGGTAAAATGAGGAACCTAAGCTTTACTTACTAAACACAGTGATGTATTTTAATATTGTGACTTCCCTAAGGATAGACGGTTTTATTCAGCCAACGAACAAACTCCAGTCTGAGCAAGTCTCGGTTGATTGAGACTTCCTTTAGGCTAATTTCTATTTCAGGTTTGCTTCGAACCACCTACGCTTAGCCACAACAAAGTTTATAATGTATGCCATCGTGTTGGAAGAGAGTGGAAAGAGAGGGAATTGTCCGCTGGCACAGATCGAGGAGAGGAAGACATCGTCAGGGGCCGACGAAGACGAGGGCGAGAAAGATTTAGTTACGTGGAAAAGGCAAAAGTGCATATAACATTCTCCAGAGAGGAATATACCGAAATAAGGTGGAGGCTTCACCTTGGAAGATGCACGGCTAAGGAAAATGTGAAACTGTGGAAGAAGTTCAAGCGTGGAAATGTAATGCATAGGAGTAAGCAGGACCATGTTGCAGAGAAGAGGAATTTACGGAATATGAGTATAGAAGACGCATGAGAATGTGCTATGCACGCATGTGGAAGAATCCGAACTCTGTGATGAAATATCTAAAAGATTACAAGATTAACGGAAAAGTAAAACTGGATTCTTCAGGTCTTTGCGAAGTGCAAGGGAAGAAAGAGCGCAATTGAATAAAGTTTGAAAGAACGTTGAAAGATAAGAATCTTTCCTTCATAAAAAAAATCTTTAAAAAGCCGCCTATATCTTTGTTAACATTA